>NC_133881.1:6400161-6426588 GCF_044706935.1 Curcuma longa
TGATGAAGATGTGTGTGGTGGTGACTTGGCAAAGTCCCGGGCAATATGAATTTTATATTTGTATGCTGAATGTCTGAATTATCTTTATGTTGAATGTTGTTGCTAAGATTGTTTTTAATATTAACTTGATAGATAGACAATAGATGCATAATATATGTTTATTTATCACATATGAAACCACTGCCATGTTATGTTTTATGTTTTCCGCTGAGAAGTTTGTGGTTTTTCGTATGTGGTATAAATTAGATGAATGAAAATGTAACTGTGGCGTCCGTCTAGGCCCACGTAAGGGCGGGCGTTACAAGATATTCTGAGCTGGATGAAACCTGTGTCTGCCGTACTAATCCACTGTGATATATAGTCAATCGACGATTGGGACGACACAAAGTAGTATGTATAATGGTATGTCACGACATATACGTCGTAGACATAATACCATTAGGCAGTTGATCTCGAATGGAGTGATTGCAATCGACTATGTAAAATACGAAGATAATTTGGCAGATCCTCTTACGAAGGGGTTAAGTCGAGATCAAGTATACTGCTCATCAAGAGGAATGAGATTAAAAATCTACAACTGAAAATAACTGTAGCGGTAACCCAACCTTGTTGACTGGAGATCCCAAGATCTTGGTTCAATGGAACAACGAAGTTACAGAAGTTGTGTTACAGCACATGAGATATTTTATCTCTATCCCAATCCTAGGATGAATTTGTGCTGACCTACTACATGTAGTGAGGTTAAGCTTATGCTTTTAATGACTTCTATACCTTATTAGGTGGAGTATGGTAGGATACTCTTGATAGAAGTGTCACCTATGTGAGTGTGAAGACAGGCCGCTTCAATGAAACATTCATGAATCCAAGATGGTGTCCATGGTCGAAACGGAACCAACCATGAGAACCTAAAGTAGGTGAGATAGGTCTCTATGTGGGTGTTATTGTCTTAGTATACACCAACAGCTGAGCAGTTCAAGACATCACGTTCACTGCGCAGCCTAGTATACTCGATAGCATCCCACTACGGAAGGTTCAAAGCCACAAGCTACCTCTCCCGATGCAGTGGCTTATCGATTGGACTCCTGTAAAGTGTCAGCATGCATACACGCATTGCATTAATTTCCATTCATGTGGGGGATTGTTGGATATTGGGGCCTTAATGGACCAATATGGTTTTATAGAAAAATCGGAATGTCATCAATTAATGAAAGTCGTAATTGACTTTAAAATTGAAATCTACGTTTCGCGTAGATAGATTTAGACTATTAATTTGCTCAAAACCGATTAAAGGTGAATGAGAAATTAATTGTTTAAGATTGGCCCAAATAACATTAATTGTTAATTAATGTTATATATATAAGGAAATATATGGGAGAATAGTCCCACATCGAAAATTTACGATGTGTTTTCTTTCCTTATTAATGATGCTGTGCTAATGGAGTTAACACAAAAGACCAGGTGCTCTCTTCTCAGGGGCGAGCAGGTGCTCGCACCTGTGAGCTCGCCACCCGCCACGTGCGCACGTGCGCACGTGCGCAATGGACGCTTTGTAGGCGCACTTTGCACTTCGCACATACGTGTCGTCGCGCGGAGCATTGTGGTGCCTGCGTGGCACCAGGTGACATTGCGGTGCCTGCGTGGCACTCGGGTGACGTGTCGAGATCGTATCTGATGTGGCACTGCCTATGTGGCATACACGTGGGCAAGAAGAGATGACTGAACTGTTGATTGGGCGAACGGATGGCAACCGTTGATCAAAGAGGTGTGATGGATCGCTTGTGATGCGATCTGGAGCGATGGATCGCGAAGAGTCACGATCTGATCGCTGGGATGAGACCTGATCTGAAGCATCAGATCAATAGAACCCTCCAGATGATGGAAAGATGATCGAATTCATCGATTCAAGTCTTCCTTGTGCATTCATCCCATCTAGTGCATTCGGAGTCCAAAAAGCTTACGAGAAAGTTCGTCGATCTCGGAATTTGGAGTGCTACTATTCCGAGACATTCGTCGTTGTATCTTGGGAACGAATTGCTGCTATCCGTTAGCACCATAGCGGAGCAATATCGTTTACGGAGATAGTGTTGAACACTAGCCTCGACGATCTTCAACAGCTAGTAGGGACTCTTCACCAACTCATGGGCCAAAGGGGAAAACCTTGAGCATGACCATGATTTCATGTATGATTTTTCAACTAGGTAGCTAGCTCTTGTTTATGTCTTGCATCTAGAATCACAAAGGAACTAATTGCAGTTTCTCAATTTACTTCCTCATAAATGATCGTGGGGTCGACCGTATAGGACCGTTGGAGTGGCGGATTCCACTTTTTTACAGAATAGAATCACAAAGGAGCTAGGTGTTTCAAATTCACAATAGTGGTTGAGTGCGGAGGTTAAATAGTGGTGACACAGTAGGTGTTGTGACAACAAGAGTAGCTCTATATGATACAACATAAAGGAGAAAATAAAGATGTGATTCTCACTCAGAAAAAATTTAATTGATTTTCACCTAGAGAAAAATAAATATAATTATAAATTGTATTAATTTAAAATTTGATCAATACATGAGATCCTACCTTTTTTTTTTTTTTATTGATGATACGATCTATTCTTTATAAAATACTATTTTTCTAACATAATTCTAATTTTTCTAATGAAATATAATTGATTCTTTCATAAAGAAATAAAAGAATTTTTTAAAAAAATCTAACAAATTATAAAAAGTAATGACTTGGACAACTTTATAATAAACACTTAATTATCTTAATCAAACTTGATTGACTCTAACAAATTATAAATTAAATTAAATTTTTGACTGCGTTATTCTCTTCAAACTTAACTTCGTCGTGTGGGAAGACAGAACAGTTGTAAAACAATTGTTGATTTAGTACTTCAATCGTTTCATTTTTTATATGAATGTGTTTCCTTCCAAGTAGGAAGGTGGAATAGTTATGAAAAGGAGGTATCGGTTTATTTCTTCAATTATTACCTTTTCTTATTTGCATTACCACGACTTCGGCATGAGTTCAAATTCAATGCAGTGAGGTTGGAGCATGCACTTCAATAAAAGATGGAATCCGTCACTCCAGTGGTCTTACACAATCGGCTCCACAACTATCTGTAAAGAGGTAAATCGGGAATCTGCAATTGGCCACGACGAGGGAGAGCATTATCTCGGCTTAATTTGTCGAAATTCGACCCTTGTCCATTTTAGTAAGTCTATCTCGTCATAACCAACTCAACTATGCTCGATGAGCAAGGTTGGAGCATGCACACTCACATTCGATTTGGTGAGGTCCGAGAGCTAAGATGTTGCACCATTGTGGGAAAAGATGATTTCATTAACAAACAATTAATCTCCTTCCAAGTAGATGATAATAATTTCAGATCATAGAATTGAATTACAGTTCCATTCAGTTTCACCTTAATTATCCTTGCCATCATACACTTTCATTCAACTCACAATTTCAACTGCCAATTAATTAATCACTTGGTCTTTTCTCAAAAAATTATTGTCTGAATTAAAAAGAAGAAAAAAAACCCCACCCTTTAACAACAAAATCATGTCCACTGGTGCCAACACAAACTCCACACCAATTGCTAAAACTCTAAGAGCTCAAGCGACCTCAGTTTTCTGCTGCACAAGTTTGTCGATCAAGTCGGTTGCATCTTGAATTGTGTCTGTGAGTTGTCTTCATCAATGTTGATATTAAACTCCTCCTCCAGGCACATCACAATCTCCACCTGAAATGAACCTTGAGGATGCCATGCCATGCACATATATTTTGCTAAGGATCGATTATTAGAGGCGAATGAGGATATATATCATACCGTGTCTAGTGAGTCCGCACCAATTTCAGAAAATTTTGACTCAGGAGCGAGGCTAGTTTCTTTGGACAATGCCAATTGCCGTATCACAATTTCTAACACTTTGTTCACTGTCTCAGGTTTGGCCTGGACTCAGTGCTTCTCAATTGTTATGCATTGGCATTTTCCGCGACAACAATCAACTAGATCAACATTGTGGAATGAGTAAGATGGAAAGAACACACCGCACAACGGATGCGAAAATGCGACGACCTCAAAGAGGTGAAGTTGAGCCTTGATGTGCCAATTGATGCAAGCTTCACTCGAGACGTAAGACCCTTAGTCTGCATTGCTTAGAATGAGTTAAGTGTTCAGTGTTAGATATGAAATTAAACAAATAGACAGCAAAGACACTACTATGTATTTTGGAAGAATTAAAAATGAAAAAGTAAATATACAATTTTAACCTACAAAACAATCATTATTTATTATTATTATTATTATTATTATTTGTCGAAGCAAAGAAAACAACTAAAACAAAGAAGAAAAGAAGAGTCAAGATATAGACAAGACATATTAAAGATCATGTAGATGATGGAAAAGTTGAAAAGTTTTCTGGGATTGAGTTGTGAGTAAGAGAAGATGGATGGATGGACCTGGTTACTGAAGCTAGCAACAGGCTTCCATGACGCCGAGGCAGCCGAAAGAGTTGCCATTAATGGAAGTGCACTGAAGAAGTAAGAAAATTAAAGAATGGAGGATGAGGAGGAAGAAGAAGAAGAAGAGACGATAAGAAAAGGAGGCCAAAAGTTGGGTGAGAGGACATGTACGCAGTGTGGTCCATGTCGCCCCTCCCTTGGATAAGATATTATTCCTCACGGTCATCATGATTGGATTTCAATCGATATGATCAAATCCACGTAAGCAAGAGGTAGAATTTGCCATCCTTGCCTTTAGGACATAGTTGAGTTGGTTACGACGGAGCAGAGTTGTAGAAGAAGACAAGGGTTCGAATTTCGGTGAAGCTGGGCAATACCCTCCTCCGTCATGGCCAACTACAGTTTCTCGATTTACCTCCTCACAGATGGTCGTGGGGACGGCCGTGTGAGGCCGCTGGGGTGGCGGATTCCACCTTTTGCAGAAGAATTTGCCACCCCAATAATTTTATACGGTCGGTCTCACAACCATTTGTGAAGAGGTAAATATTTGAAAAACTGCACTTAGTCACGACGGAGGAGGGCATTGTCTCGGATTCATCGAGATTCGATCCTTATCCACTTCAACAATTCTGTTCTATCATAACTAACTCAACTATGTCCCGGAGATTGATATGATCAAATCCAAATTAACTCTTTTGTTGATCGAGTCCCTAGTTTGGGTGGGTTACCTATGTGAATCTTTGTTAAATTATATTCCCATTGGGAGGACGAGGATAAGAAGCTAGTAGTGGTGCAGGACATTAGGATGCGGTGCACGATTGATATAGTTCACATGAAGATAGAGATTATATTCCAGAACAATAAATTTAATATTTAATTTAATAAAAATTTATTTATATTAATAAACAAAGATGAATATTTCATTAATTAGAGATTGAATTATTTGTTCACAATGTCCATAAATAAATTTATAAATCATGTTAATGAATAAAGTTCTTATTAAATTTATAAATAAATAAAAAATTTTAATAATGACTTTTTGGATTATAGTAAAACCATTCAGCCTTTCAATTTCTTTAGTCGCTTTAATAAATATTAATTTAAAATGAGGAAAAGTAATTCGAACCAGCGTGGATCAGTAAATCGGCCCAGATGAACCGGGTCCACCGGTCCATTGAAATTGGTCGTGGAGAAAAACCGGTCCATAAAAATAGATCTCACAGAGAAGGGAAGGGCCGGAAGGGGAACGAAGTGGCGTGATGAAGGAGACGAGTTCTTCCGCGAGCGATCCGAGGCAGCCGTCCGCGGCGAAGCCCTACGTCCCTCCGACCTTGTCGCCTCAGGATCTCCCCATCGACTATGCTGGATTTCTCGCCGTTATCTTCGGCGTTCTCGGCGTTACCTTGCGGGTACTTCCTCCTCGACCTCCTTTTTACTGTCTCTCTTTCTCTTTCTTGAAAGATAGGATTGTAGATCTAGAATTTTCCTTCTGTTTTTTTTCATGGGAATCTCTTAGATCTGCTGAAAATTGCCGAGTTTGTTCCTGGTAATGTGAACATCGATGGGCTATACATGTTTGATCCTGGCTACTTCTGTATATCTTTGATTTTCATTAAAATAGGTTCTCGGTTTGTCTTATAGGTTTTTAATGCGATTGTAATTATTTCTAATATTGGATAAAAACCATTTATTTGGGATTTGAGTTTTTCTCCGATAACCTCATCAATGAATCAGATAAGAAATGTTTTGAGCAAATACCTAATTTTTTTGAATCCCTACTAATGAAAGTTCTCAGACCAGGACTCCTTATTTGAAATGTCTAAATCAGATTCCTCCTGGTAGATTGGACCAGAATGCTCTCCACGATTGTTATCATGCTAACAACACTGTGATGGAATGAAATTATCAAAATTAATGGTTATTTGTCTTTAGTGTGTCTGTGTGTTTTAAAAAAACGTATAATGTTTCAGTTCAACCTGCTTGGTGTCACCAAACAATTTGATGTGCTGAAATTGGTAAAATGAAATAATATATTTTTTCTTTTTAAAAAGAGCAAATGGCCATTTGATCAAATGATTATTTCTCATTTTTTTGTTAGAAAACTTTAATGGTTTCACTTTCAAGTTGTTTCATAAATGAACTTGATGGACTGAAATTGCTAAAAGTAGATTATTTTGTTTCTTGAAAAGATGAATAACCATTTCTAAATATGTTTGTCTTTTCTTTAAAGAAAATTGAATGGCTTCAGTTATTGTCTGACCGAACTCTATGATGGATCAAATATACTAAATTAAATTAATTTTGCTTACTTTTTATAAATAAAAAACCAATATCTGTTAAAGGGGTATTTGATCTGGTCACTTCGAGTATGATTGACTAATCTGGGTATTTTCCATTAGCGGGAGCTGCATTTGGAATTTTTGTGTGTTGTTCCATAATCTTATGTGTTCTTCTGAGCAGGGAAATAAAGTTTTGTGAGCTGGAAATTCATATACAAAGTTGTGTCATAACTTGGTGATAATTTAATATAGTATTTTTATTTTATATTCATTTATGTATATTTTGGATTTCCATGTTTTATATCCATTAGCTATACTTGTGCTTACTCTCAATTTTATTAATGCCTATATTTATAAGTGTAACGAATTTGAGATGAGAATTTTATTATGTCAGTTTAATAATTGTTCAACTTTAAAAGATTTGAATAATATTTGCGCAAGAAGATATTTATTCTATTTATTTGATATTTTTGTTAAAATTAGATATTCTTCTTGTCTTGTAATTTTTATGAATAGGATAATATTTTCTATGTTAATTCTGACAATGTTATAAGATCTGAATATTTAGTGAATTTATTTGTTGTGAATCATTATATCTTTTTTGATACTATAATTTTTTAATGATACATAGGTAGACAAATGACATCAAAACAAAAAACTTATGATTCAACTTGGAGATGCACATGTCGACTAGAGAATTGATCATTGACAGTGTGTACATTGTGATGAAATTGGATGCGATGATGGGGTTACACGCCTTAAGCAACATTTTGTTGGTGTATACTCCTGTTTTTAAGTGTCTAAAAGTACTCATGAAATTCATCGTGCAATGGAGGGACTTGATGCTAAAAGATCTTTAAGTCCAAACAATAATAACATGAACACAAAGATTTTGATTGATGAGTCTCTGGAGAAGCCCATCTACAATGAACTTGAAGGTCTTGGTGATAAGTCTCTTTATTCCTCTTGAACTAGATATGAATATGGACAATATATGCGATATAGCGGTGATACAACTGGTGCTAGTGGAAGTGTGTAAGTGACTCAATTGTTGCACCAACATTGGAGAGGAGTGCAAGTGCTTGTGTTACCTAATCACAAGGTGGTATTAGTCGATTTTTCCTTCTATGGAATGAAGATGTGCAGTTAATTTTGTCGATATTAATTTAATGACATTTTCAAACCAAGCTAGCAAACAAACTAGATTGGATAATACCTACAGAAGGAAGAAGAAATTGATTATTAAAGTATTGTCAAAATTTTCTATTTTAATCAAATTCCCTTTAATGCAACAAATAGTACATTCTATTGTAACATATTGCCCAATATATGAAAATTTAGTCCTTGTATTCAACCTCTGTCTGTGTATAAAATTGTTGGTCTGTACTTGGACGAACAAGTTAGGAGATTAAGATATGCATCCTATTGTGCAAGAAGTAATAGATGCTTATATGGGAATATGTTGATGTGCCATAGCTAGATGGGACCTACTAGATGAACATTATCAACTTTCTATTATACTGCAATAGAAAAGTGATAATTTACAATTTTTTTAAATTCAGAATATCATGTTGCATTGTGTGTGTGTGTGTGTGAGATAGATGTAGAACATATAGTGCGATGATTATAAATAATGGTGTCTACTTTAAGAGGGTTGGAAAGCTGTTGGTGCAAAATTCAACATTGTTTTGGACATTATGGGCAACACATTGAGTTGATTTGATGATGGCAGACATCCGGAAACTCAATATAATGGAGAAGATAATGAAAAGGGGGTACTTGTTAATAAAATTCCTTTATAATCATTATTTGATTCATGGTTTAATGAGAAAATTTGTGGATGGGGAGATTTTATGATCACTAGCAACTAGATTTGTGACTCATTTTCTCTTGGTAAAGTCGTCTTAGAAAAAGGTCATGCTCACTTTTGAGGATTAAGAAGTCTCTCAGTACTCTAGCATCACTAAAGGTAGAGGCATAAAAAATTGTTATAGTTGCTTGATTTGAGACTATATTATGGATATTCTTATGACAGTAGAACCTTTGTAAAATCTTATTTTTGCAAAGTTAATACGGATAAAATGTTGCAAATGGGTAATGTCTATTATTTAATTCATGAAGTAAAAGAGAAAATCATGAGGCTCAGTTGCCAATTAAGTATCAACATTATATTGATATAATTACTACGAGATGGAACAACCAAATGGGAAAAATATGCATTTGGTAGTGTGTGATATTTAAATAATAAGAAACTTTTATATTGATTATTGATGATTATCTATGTTTAATAGTTTTAAGTTATTATGTTAATGAATTCCTATATAAGGGGTAACCACAAATGATAATTTCTTAATGACCCTCAGAAGTGGAATATTAAGGCTACATCCAAATAGAGAATTAGTTGTTGAGGTTATTAACACAAGTCAATTATTTTAAGGGGCATGACTCTTTCTGGGATTTTGTTTGTGGTGTCATACACAAATAAAATGGATTCTTGGAAATATAAGTAATTTATTACTAGTTATTACCAACATATATACAGACTATTATTCATTGTCAACATCGTAAAATAATTTAAAGGTTTTCTCAAAATTTAAAATTACTTTTAAGTTTAATCAATCACGGTTCACATCGACTTGAATTAAATGAGAATCATCCTAAATAGGCTGCACCTAATTAATTCTAACTCAAATTACACTTAATCTTTCACTTTAATTATCCATCTTTCATGCAATAAAGATATTAATAAAAAGAAAATTTAGTATATTAATTATATAAGTTTATATATATATATATATTATATATATATATATATATATATATATATATATATATACATGAAAATGCTATGTTGCGCGCCGGCTTCATACGCACCCGTGCGCGACAACGGGATCACCGTCCATCACGCATGATTGCGAAGATCGGACCGTTCAAAAGTGGGAATGCATAGTTCTGCGAGCGCCCGACTTGTCGCTATTCCCGCCGCTGCCGCTTCGCCGTCCGGCCACCGCTGGTCGCCGGACCGAGCGCGGTTGACGCGTCAATGTGAGTAATTATTGGGGGTCGGGGGTGTCGCGCACGGGTCGCGTAAATACCCGTCGCACAACATAGTATTTCTCTCTCTCTCTCTCTATATATATATATATAACACTGTTATAACAGTTAATAATTGTTATATAACACTGTTGTAATTACATGTCCACCTCTAACCATAGTTGTCACTGTCTCTTTTTGATTGACATTCCCTCCAACCATAGATGTCACCTTGCAACAAATGCATTACCTGTCCCCAACCCCGCTGCTATGAAGCTGAAGAGTTCAACATTTTCCACCATCGGTCGCTACCTCTTGTGATGTTGTTGGTACCCTCTTGTCGTTCATTTCTCTCTGTTGCTTCTAGTAAGATTCGAAGCTTTTATAACCTCTTGGCCCCCTCCCATGTGATTTACAAAAGGATCGAGTGATTCCTTCTGTTGCGCTTTGTGTTAGCTGTGAATGCATGAGAGGCTTTCCATGGGAATCCCATATTGTACCGCTGACTTAGGCATGGTGGTTGATTCTCAATGTCGGTCCTATGTTGGAATAGTGTGTCAACACCAGAAACTCTGATTGCAGTATGAGAGACTTAATTGTTGGAACAATGTGACACCGACCCCTAGAGAAGAGGCAATGATTTGTGGTTGATGTAAAAGACAAAATCTTTTGTATCATTCTGAGATCGTCATTTTTTTTTATACTAATCACACTGCTTTTCATTTTCTTATCATTAAAATTCTAAAGGGCAATTTACTATATCACACACTCAACTTTCAAAATACTTAAATTGCACAACTAACTTTGATATTTATCAAAAAACACACTTGTTTCCCAAAATACACTTTCACTTATTGCATCATTTTTTTTGCTGAACTGAGCCGAATCTTTTCTTCTCTCCATAGCAAAAAAAAAGGGCAAAAAAGAAAAATTCTAGAGGGCTCACTGTTGTTGATTTTGTGGCCAGATATCACGGCTACTTGGCCGTGATCTCGCTGTTGCTTGGCTTCGAAGAGCTTCCAACGACTGTGATTTCTTGGCTAGAACATGACCATTCAAGGCTGCGAGCTCGCGGCTGGGTTGATTGTAATTTCATGGTCGCTTAGCTGAGAGTTCGCGGCCACTTGGTCATGATTTCACAGCATCCTGACTATGATTTCACAACTGCCTGATTGTGTGTTTGCTCATGGTTTGGATGGTGTGAGCTTCTTGAAGTTTTTTTTTCGTGATTGCGCATGCTCACGGTCTAAATGACAGAGAGCTTCGTGGAGGTTAATTTTTCCAAGGTGCCTGTTTTGTTTTCCATGGAGAGGAGAGGAGAGGAGAGGAGAAGAGAAAATTTGATTCGGTCAAAAAAAAAAAAAAAAGATCGGTGCATTAGACGGAAGGTATTTGGGAAACAAGTGTGCTCTTTGGTAAATATCAAATTAGGTTCACGTTTTGAGTATTTTTTAAAGTTGAGAGCGTGATATGGTAAATTGTTTTCCTTGAAGCTAGGGGTGAGCAAAATATCGGTTAAACTGAAATAGCCGACCAAATAGATCTAATTTGGAAGTTTGGTTCGGTTAATTTAGTATTGATTTTAAAATTCATTTACATCGAATTGGTATCAATCAATTGTTATGTTGTGAGCTTGACTGCTGTACTTGAATCGGTGTTTAAAAGAAAAATGCCTAAATTGCGGCTCGATGTCTCAATCGATTCAAAGACTCGAGTGCTAAGAAAAGTTTTGTGTATTGGGTAACTGATCTAATTACTGATTTTATATTGGTTCGGTTTGTTTGATTTTAGTGGCAAAGTTCGGTTGGTTTGGTTTGTCTAAAAAAATTCGGGTAGTTCAGTTTCAGTTTGTTCGGTTTGGTCAGTTCGATTTTTAACCGAATGCTCAGTCCTACTTGAAGATGACCATTAGCAATTTTATTTTTTTTATTTTTGTGGTGTTTGTACAATATATTTTTTTCTTTTCTTTCTCTAGCAAGGAGCTTATGTTTGATTGCTTGCACTCCATTTTCCCATCATTACTTTGCGAAAAATAATTATTTGATTAGAAATAACAACTACTGTTTCAATCAAAACTTCATGGTTTGTCGGTTTCCTTTGCGCTTTGATTGTAATGCTGCACATTAATGAATTTTTTTCCTGCAGTACAAGCTTTGCTCATGGCTAGCAATTATCTTTTGTGCTCAGTCTTTTGCAAACATGAAGAGTTTTGAGAATGATTCTAAACAGTTATCTATGGCTTTCATGTAAGTAAAGGATTCAGATCCATTGCTCCATTCATGATTTCTTCTTTACCTGTTTCACATGAAAATGCCGTGCTAATATGCTGTTGAGTTTGTATGGCATATAATCAATTGACTGGTGAAAGCTTCTGTTTCTTATTCTTACAAAATTTTCGAACTTTTGTCAGGTTTGGTGTTATGGGGTTGGTTACAAACTACTTGGGACCTCGTCCTGTGAAGAAATCTTAACAGCAAGATGGTCTTTGAATCACTATCCCTGTGATTTATGGAAACTTTTTTTAATTGGTCAGTATCAAGAGAAGATTTCTAGTTTAGATACTATAACAATAAGACTGGAATTACTTTTCTGATGCAGCTTATGCATTCAAACCATATTTCATCCGTGTCATGTGAAATTAAGATCTTGTTTCTTGTATTTAATGTCTACGTATATTATGTCAATTCATTTTGGATTTACATTGTTATGGTGAAAATGTTACTAGCATCGTAAATTTTTTTTTCTCAATTTGGGTGCTACCGTGACATTCATTGGCAGCAAAAGGTGAAATCGTTATCTTGGTGGTTCCTTCACGGTGGCCTCCCACTACTTGGAAGTGGATAAATCATGGGGGGTTTCATCCTTAGTAATAGTAGCGCCTGCAAGGGGTGAGGCAACCAACGGGACATTTCACACCCATTGGGATTTGACCCCCCGGCTTATTGATAGTAACATCCCTGCATGAACCATCTGCGTCAACCCAGGGGGCGGCCATGACATTCATTGCACCTAAGGAAGTGTCTTAAATAAAACAAGTACCTACAATTTCATTTGTGCCAAATAGGAATGAATGAATTAATGTGACAGAATGTTGTCCATGCTCATGTTTGAAATAAATCTTAGAAATAGGAGTCAGTCTTTTAAGACCTGTGTGTTCTTTGTCATTTCCAATGATACCTGCCCTACTGCCTTTTGAATTAGATCTATGGACCAAAAGCTAGATTAGAGTAGAAGATAAAAACTACAATTTTATTTATATATTTTTTTTGTGCACTCTCTAGATCAGCACTAAACAAGGATAGAGTACCTAAAATACTATCACCAAACTTTCTCAGGATCTACCGTGACCTATGGATGAACTTTGGGACAAAGAAACCTGAGTTTCTGAACACCCATAGCACTTTGAGTGAGAAACAATACACTTCGATCAAGGTGCAAGTGCTTGCATTATTGCAGCTTGGTTGAGCTTTGGGCCGTATGGATGAATCATGTTAGGTTGAAAGATGATTCTCTTGTCTGTGAACTCACATTTGGGTTTGTGCATGAGTTAGCTTGAACATACCATTCTATTTAGTTGGTAGTTGAAATAGTCAAAATTGTACTGATTGTGTCAACTAGTTATATGGGGTTATCACAGGGCAATTTGATTTGATCTAATTGGCTCAACTAGGAATGGTGTTTGAAAACACTAGCCTAACTTTGTGTGAACTAACAGCAGCTGACTTGTTAATGTCTATATGATTAAGCAGTGAGCTTTCCTTGCAATGGGTGGTAGTCTCACACTGATTTGCAGTGTCTTATCTTATTGATTTATTACGGACACAAGATTTATCAGTTGCTTGTGTAAGTCTTCTATATCTGTCTTTGTTTCTTTTGACATCCTAACGAGGATAGCTTCATCCTTAGTCTGATCTCTAGCTGCTTGTCTTTTGTATGCCTACCGACTTCCGATGAAATTTTGATAATTATCAACTTAAGGAAGTTTAACGTTACTCTTCTCTGTCAAAATTTTCAGATCCCAACGGATAGCTTGTAGCATTCTTTAGGTTCACAACATCATTTCTAGCACATCAATCAATCATTGTTACATTGCATCAAGTAGCTCTAATCACTTCTAGTCTTTTACACTCAACTGGTGTAGGATTAAGATGAGAGTCCCTTGGTTGCTATGAGGATTCCTCATCCTCAACACATGTCAATTGGCTCACTTGCTGGCCTGTTGCTTGGATTAAAAGTATGGCATACAACTTCTGGTAACAACAGTTGTAGTGGTGGCTTTTTTCTTTTGGAAGAAATGAAGGAAACATTAATTTACATGCTTCTTACTGTCTCATTTCATAATACCAAAGATTAATGAAAACTAGACATTGATATGCCAAAGCTTTAGATGCTCTGCAAGGCAAGTATTTTGCCCCCGGTAAATTCTCTTTTTCTTGACTGCACTGCAAGTTTCTATTAAGAACTCGAAGCAAAGTCTAAAAAATTAAATTAAGATATACACATGACCAAATGTAACTAAGTTTAGATATTACAAGGTTAAATGCGCCCACATCAACCTTATCTTCTCTTCTTCCTTCTCCAATTTCTGCCATGAAGTGCAATTCTTGCTCCTATTTCTGCACACTGCTGTTCTTGGTGGCCATCCTCCTGTTATTGCCATGGATTCATTGCAGGGTGCACCGCCATCATCATCATCACCATCAATGCCGCCTTGCCAATGGTTCTACCTCTTCATTGCCTCCAGCACCACCATCACCACCATCACCACGTTTTAGAGAAGAGATTGAGCCGTGGTATGGCATCGAGAAGAGGCTAGTCCCGACAGGGCCCAACCCTCTCCACAACTAAAAAAATTCAGCTACTTGATTTTCTTTTCACCTTTCAATTTATGCATTATGAATGCCATCTTCATGGTTGATTTGCAAGTATGACTATCCAAGACGAGATGTTTTATTAAGGTTTTCTAGAATTGGAACTCGATTGGAAGTTCTCCTATTTTTTCCTTTCAGTGAACTGAAGACGCTTGAGTTAATATATCCGACCATAATAAACCAATAGTTCAGTAAAGCTTCACACATGCAAAATGAAGACGTTTTCTATTAGAGAGGAGCCGCAATGGAGAATTGGTGCGAGGCTGACTCGATAACAAAAGTGTGAATTCAAAAGATTTGTTTTTTCCTACTTTAGGTTTAGGTTTGACAAAAAATATTTTGACCAAAAAAAGTTTGAGAAAATTTAAGTTTTAGATGATATCGATGATGTGGTTGGTATTGTTCTCCACGCTTCAACAATGAAATTTCAAAAACTTTTAACTGTTCAAGTTTGAAAATTCTGTGAAGGACAATCTTGTACGACAATGAAAGTCACATGGGAATAAGATATAAATTTATTTTTATTTCAATATACATAAATATTTTGTAAGTATTTGATATAAATTTCATTTAAAATGTGAATCTAAAAATATGACTAGCATATAAGATATATCATTTTAAATAAAATATTTGAAGTAAAAAATTATAAATTAAATATAAAATACGTTGTATCGATGAGTGATGAGTGATGAACCCTAGCACGAGTGACTTTGTTGATGAACCCTAATAGTTACAAGATTGACAAATTATCAACTTGGTGAAGGAGGGAGGAGTTGGAAAGATGTAGGCAAGATCAAGAATTTAACAACCTCATGTGTGAATTACAAGTTACTATTCTATTTGTTTTTCCAACTTTAAGTTTGACAAATCGAGTTTAGATAATATGGATGATGTAGCTAATAGCTAACCCTTGACCAATGAGATTTTTTTTTTCAAAATTTTGAGGCGATGAAGTTTGAAAATTCATCAAGAAAGACAAATCCTTAGGGCTCTCTCAACTTATACAAATCAAACAAAGACACCCATGAAGGATCTATAAATATCATCAAAATTTACAACACATATATCGATTAACTAAAAAATTACTTACTCTTCAGCAAAATATTACTTACTCAAAGCTATGGAAGAGTGCACCGGTAGGTTTTGTTGTTCTATCATTTTTATTTACTTTAATATTTTTATGATAATAATATGATTTTGATGAGGAATTGAATGATCGATATATGTAGGGAAAAATTCATGGCCGGAGTTGGTAGGAGTAAATGGAAATAAAGCCGTGACTATTATTGAGAAGGAGAATCCGAACGTAGATGCTCATACTGTGTTAATTGGAAGTTTTGTCACCCAAGACTTCCGTTGCGATAGGGTGCGGGTGTGGGTCGACGACTATGGCATTGTCAGAGAAGTTCCTCACATCGGCTAGATGAATCAATGCTATATTTTTATAAATAAAAGTTAATAAAGTGGCTGATATAATTTGTCACAATGAATATGTGGATTGATATATTGATGTATCATTTATATCAATTAATTATATGGCATAATCTATGGATTGATATGTTGATGTGTTTAGTACATAACTCACTTCCCTTCTTTTATGATCATATCCATTCTCAATCGAGTAATGCACGAGCAGTGTTTTGCTCTCCCCTATCTCAAGCTAGAGGAGTCTAAGAATATCGATTCGCGTCGAGCACGTGACATAGGCTCGATTAACTCCTTTACATGTCATGATAGAGCTAACATGACATAACTTAGTATGGAGCTTGTCAAGCATGACCCATAACATCATCATTGGTCACCAACGTGAACTCGAACACT
Source organism: Curcuma longa (assembly GCF_044706935.1). Taxonomy (NCBI): domain Eukaryota; kingdom Viridiplantae; phylum Streptophyta; class Magnoliopsida; order Zingiberales; family Zingiberaceae; genus Curcuma; species Curcuma longa. The sequence goes on from NC_133881.1 coordinate 6,416,631, forward strand.
ACAAGAAAATTGCCGCTTAGCGATGAAAATTTTCATCACTTATCGATCGTTGTTTGTCAATAGTGATCGATAAGAGACTAATATTTCTCATCATCAAATAATCGGTATCATTTAACAACGGAATATATATTTCGTCGCTACTTCGCGATCGATATTTAAATATCCATTGCTAATATTTAGCAATAGAACTAAATATCCGTCTCTAAAACTAATGGCGGACATAAACTCCATCGCTAATGTTAGCGATAAAACATATAGTTCATCGCTAATTAGTGAGGGAATTTAAAATACTGTCGCTAAGATCGTAAATAGAATATATTGTTCCGTCTCAAATTTAGCAACGGTATTAAAATTCCGTCGCTAGTTCTTAGTAATAGAATTTTAATATTCCATCACTAAACTGTTTTAAAATTTTGGCAGCACCTCCCTATTTTTGTATTTTCTCTGTTTACATTTACATATATAACGATGTAGCATCACAAACGATGGTTTTCACAATACAATCACAATCCACAACTTACATCCATATAATCACTTCTTACACATCTACACAAATATAAACACAAACGATGCAATTCACACATCCATAACTTATTCACAACTCATTCACAAATCCACATATACACAAACAAAATAACACACATTAAAAACGATACATCTCAACATATTAACCAATCCAATAAGTTTTCAAAATTAATCACTGTTGGTGCAGGAAGCACTAGCAGATCGAACCAAGGTTTTGATTATGGAACTAGGATCAAGTTAAGTATATGATTGTGCTAACGTTGTTGAACTGAGTTTACAGGAGACACAGGTTAAATCCTAGTGGAAGCTAAGCATGAAGTCTTGGCAGAGTCAAGTGCACCAGGTGAAGTCTGGACTGGTCAGGAGGACCACGCCGCAGCAAAAGTCTAGGCTTGGTTAGGAGGACCAAGTTGCAGCAGAAGTCTGGGCTTGGTCAGGAGGACCAAGTTGCAGCGGAAGATTGGGCTGATCAGGAGAATCAGTCGCAGCACAAATCCTGGGAGACAAGGACAGAGCCGAGCACAAGTCCAACGAGTCAAGAGGACTCGGTTGGCAATTAGGTAAATTCTCTCGAGGGGAGTGGGTGAGGACACGTTCCCGAGGAGAACATTAGGCGTCGGTCTAACCCAGGATCTCACTGCAGATCCAAAGTTAAGACTCGTAGTTGGTTCCGAGAACCGACTTAATAAAATTATCCTTTGCATGTTATTTTGCTAACATCTTTTGCAGGAAGGAAAAATCGGACGAAAGCAAACTCCGGATGAAAAGTTGACTTTTCTGGTCTGGAGTCGACTCAGATGGAGTCTGGAGTCGACTCCAGCAGAGTCAGAGCCGAAATCTAAAAGTCAGCGCGTTGATTTTCTGTCAACTCGGTTTGGAGTCGACTCAGGTAAGGTTTTGAGTCGACTCCGGCTGACTCAGAGTCAAAACTTATGGTCGTTGATGCCACAGCGACTGGAGTCGACTCAGGAGGCAACTGGAGTCGACTCAGAAAGGATAACGGGCGAAAGTGAAAAAGTTCTATCTGCCACGCAAGCTGGAGTCGATCCAGATTGGCATCTGAGTCGACTCAGGAGGAGTATAAAAGAGCCTCGTGAGGAGCAGCCGAGAATAACCTCTTTTTCGCAACCAAACTCCATTCTCGCGACTCCCGAGCTCTCATTCTTCGACGTCGGTGCTGCACTCGATCCAAGCAACTCAGATTCACACCGAGACGCCAAGATCTTCTTCTGGGGAGTAACTGCGCGATCAAAAGTTCGATAAAAAGTTCATTTCCATTATTTCAATTGTACCAGATTTTTGTAAGCGTTTTCGAATTTGTATTCTCAATACACTTGCTGCCAAAAAGGGGCAAGTGCCTTAGTGGATTTGCCCAGAGAAAACGGTCAAGGATCGTGGGCCTTGGAGTAGCAGCGTTGGGCTGTGAACTAAGTAAAAATAAACGATTAATCACAACATATCAAATCCAATACAATAAATATCCAATACAAAGATGAATATTTCAAATTGAACTACAAAAATTATAAAATATGAATCCAATCCAAAATTATAATTATCCAACTAGTAGTATCGAATCTTGTAAAAAAATATAATAAGATATATTATTAATAAAATAAGGATAAGCTACATCATTACAATTATGACTAACAAATTGAATTTAAACTTATTCTACACTATAATAAAAAAGATTAATAGGATAATAATTTTACACACCTGAATGTTAGTTTGAATATCTGTTGATGACGATATATATAATATATCATTATCTACAATGTTCTAAAAAATATAATACAATTATATATGTATTTATTATGAAAATTAATAAATTTAATTTGCATGTTCATGAGTGATAAACAAAAAAAGATAAGTTAAAATATCAACATACCTCTCAGATAGCTACTGATTAGGGTCCTGAGGGTCGTAAGGGTCCTTAGTCTCTTGAGAGTCAAAGTCATGCAGACATTTGACTCATGCAAGCCATAAATTCTCGCATTTCCCGTTCAATTCCCTCATATCTCATTTGGACTTGCTGAGACTCTTGAAATTTTTACTCTAATATAGAGAGTCGATTCTTCAATGCTTGATTTTCTTGCTTTAAAGGTAGACCCTAGTAGATGATCCACTAGGACGATCCCTGACCCTAGGGCCATCATACAATATATATGACTCTTGCTTGGGACCTAAGATTATAGAGGGTGGAGGCCTTTTTCTTCCACTGACCGCATCATAATAGATCTCATTTATCTAGTCGGTAGATAGAGTCTGCATCTCACCTCCCTTTGTATCAAGCTGAAACGCCTATGCAACTCTAGCAATCATTTCATCCCATTTAAAAAAAATTATATAAGATATACAATTAGAAAAACTAATCATTGTTAATAGTTAAATAAGTTTAAATTTTAAATTTTTATGTCTAATGCCTTCGATCGAGGATCGATAAATGTACCATCCTTTGACTTATATGTCTTGGTAAATATCTCCAAATAAGTATGAGATCGCTATAGTTCATGTTCCTGAATATTAAATAATACAATTAAATCAAAATAAAATTATTAATAATTAAATAATTTTAAGATAAATATATAATTGTAAACTCACCAAGTCTATGACATGCTTGACGATCGATCGGGATCTAACTGTATGCTTTGTGGATCTAGTGCTAGGGTCAGCCAGCTTGGTGTTTCTGTTGGCATGAGCTATCCTTGAATGCCCCCTCATGCCCTGGCTCCCAGGTATATTTTTCTACAAAAATAAATTTACAAATTAGTATAAACAAATAAAACTTTTGGTAATAAAAATGACTTACCAAAAATTTCTGGTAGTAAAAATCTTTCATCCCCTCGTCTATATGTCTCCATGTAGACTAGAAAGACACACTCTTTCTTTAAATTTATTAGATATGTACACCACTACTCGATGGCCATCTAGAGTAAAACTGCATTACAAAACATATAAATATTAGACATATGTTACAAAAAAGTGTACAAATTAAAAATTACTAATAACATCAATACTTACCAACCCCCAATAACCCGCAACACAGTCTGACCACCGGGTGCTGCTGCCTGATTTGATATTTCTATATCTGCACAATAATATTATAACACATACACATTCGAAATAATAATCAAATCATTAGTGAGATTTACATGTAACAAAATAAACAGTTTTAACTTATTCTGAATTAATTAATAATAATGCTAATATTTAATCATCATTACAATCTAAATCATCAACATTAACATTTTGAGGATCCTCCTCACTAGACTCAGTTAGTTTAACAAGCTCCTTATTACCGAACATCTCTCCATCATCTATCTCCTGGTAAGGTACATTAGCATCTACAAGTAAGACATATATTGATTGAATATAGGAATCTACTAAATGTATCTCCACTTCTTCATTTTGAAATGCATCATAGTATTGGGCCGTAATGGAGTTTAGTATTTCTATGGTCAAGCGAGTCTTCGTTCGATAAACTGCTAACCATTTACTAACTCTTCTTGTCTTTGTCGGATATTCAAGATAGAAAACTTAACCCGCTTGGACCACAAAAATGAGAAGTTCAAACTTGTTGAACCTTTTGTTTGCATTAACCTCAACTAAATTGTAGTTTGAATGTATTTTATACCTGTTATGGGAGTTGGATCACACCAAGAATATTTGAATAACACACACTTTTTTATGGAACATCATCTTCTCTTCTCTTCTTCTTGGTCGTGAGTCACATGAAAGGGTTGCTAGCACAACCAACTTTCTCTAAAAAGTGAGTTTTAGTGTGGATATGCATAGAGGCACGAACACTTGAACGTACAAGAGATCCGACAACCTATGGACAAGCGAGATAAGTGAAGGGCACGCATCAAAGGTATACCCTATTAGATAGAATTTCGTAGATCTAAATTTGTATAAATTTTTCACATGGATCACAGAAGGGATCCTATTTTTGCCTGTGAATTTTGTTGTTTTGTCCCATAGGATCCCTACAAGAGTGGTTTACCAGGACCCACCCTCGGTGCTATTCTAACTCTTCTTTTTGAGTACTTTTCAGATCTCTTCATCTCTCTGAGCGGCTATCTTTGAGGAGTGTGCATGTCAGTTGTTCATGAAATAGTGGTTTGATCATCCACGGTATATTAGCCGAAATAAATTGACGTCATCTGTGAAAAAAACTGAGTTGAGACGCTGCGATGGTTAACACTGGAAGAGCTAATGACAATCATGACTCCGTCGAAAAGAAAAACTACAATGAGTATCCCCTTTCTGAATTTTCTTCCCTCGATCATCCTAACGGCGGCAAAAAGCCTCCTCCATCAAAAGCTAAGTATTCAAGAATTTATTTCCTTCCTATTCCTATTAGACTTGTTAATATCTTTCTGTGCAATATCCACGATGTCTCGTCCCGACCATCCTTGTCCCGAGTCTCATCTCTGCCAACCTTGTCCCGAGTCTCATCTCTGCTGTCTCAGTCTTGAGTCTCATCTCTGTCAGCCTTGTCTCGAGTCTTGTCTCAGCCAGCCTGGTCTCAAGTCTCATCTCAGCCATCTCTGTCTTAAAGTCTTGTCTCGGTCACCCTGGTCCAACCGTCTTGGTTAGCCTTGTCCTGAGTCTTCTTTGCCAACCTTGTCCTGAGTCTCATCTCGGCCAGCTTGGTCTCGAGTTTCATCTGACTCACCTTTGCCCCGAGCCTCGTCTCGGCTAGCCTGATCCTAAGTCTCGTCTCGGTCATCTCTGTCCCGAATCTCATCTTGGCCACCTCTGTCCCAAGCCTCATCTCGGCCAGCCTGGTTTTGAGTCTCGTCTCGACTATCTTTGTCCTGAGTCTCATCTTGGTCAACCTTGTCTAGAGTCTCATCTCTGCCAGCCTTATCTCGAGTCTTGTCTCGAGTCAGCTTGGTCCTGAGTCTCATCTCGCCTGTCTCTATCCCGATTCTCATTTTGGACAGTCTCGGCCATCTCTGTCTTGAGTCTCATCTTAGCAATCTCGGTCTCAAGTCTTATCTCGGCCGCCTCTGTCCTGAGTCTCATCTTAACCAGCCTGATCCCGAGTCTCGTCTCGACTATCTATCTCAAGTCTCATCTCGGTCGGCCTTGTTCTGAGTCTTGTCTCGGCCAGCCTGGTCCCGAGTCTCTTCTCTGCCAACCTTGTCCCGAGTCTTGTCTCGGCCAGTCTGATCCCGAGTCTCATCTTGGCCACCTCTGTCTCAAGCCTCGTCTGGGGCAACCTGGTCTCGAGTCTCAACTCGATCATCTCTGTCCCGAATCACATCTCAGTCACCTCTATCCCGAGCCTCGTCTCGGCCAGCCTGGTAACGAGTCTTGTCTCAATCATCTCTATCCTGAGTCTCGTCTAGGATAGCCTTATCCCGAGTCTCGTCTCTGCCAGCCTTGTCTCGAGTCTTGTCTCGGTCAGTCTGGTCCTGAGTCTCGTCTCGGCCATATCTGTCCCAAGTCTTATTTCGGTCATCCTTGTCCTGAGCCTCGTCTCTGTCAACCTTGTCCCGAGTCTTGTCTCAGCTGTCTCAATCCCGAGTCTCATCTCTGCCAGCCTTGTCTCAAGTCTTATCTCGGCCAACCAAGTCCTAAGTCTCGTCTCAGCCATTTTTGTTCTAAGTCTCATCTTGGTTATCCTTATCCCGAGTCTCATTTCGGTCGTCTCGGTCCCAGACCCCGCCTCGACAATCTCGGTTTCAAGCCTCACCTCTACAACCTTTTGGGGACTCGTCTCGGTCAGCCTAGTCTGAGTCTTGTCTCCACCATCTTTGTCTTAAGTCTCATCTCGACTAGCCTTGTCCCGAGTCTCGTCTCTGCAAGCTTTGTCTCGAGTCTCATCTCGACCAGCCTAGTCTCAAGTCTCATCTCGGTCACCTTTATTTTGACCTTGTCTCGGCCAACCTGGTCTTGAATCTTGTCTCAGGCATCTCTGTCTTGAATCTCATCTCGGTCAGCCTTGTCTCGAGTTTCGTCTCTAGAGCCTTGCCCTGAAGTCTCATCTCGGCCAGCCTGGTCCCTAGTTTCATCTTGATCATCTTTGTCCTGAGTCTCATCTTAGATAGCCTTGTCCTGAATCTCATCCCTACCAGCCTGGCCTCGAGTCTCATCCCTACCAGCCTTATCCTGAGTCTCATCTCGGTCATCTCAGTCCTAAGACCTACCTTGACAATCTCAGTTTTGAGTCTCTTCTCCACCGCCTCTATCCTGAGTCTCGTCTCGGCCAGCTTGGTCCCGAGTCTCATCTCGACCATCTCTGTCCTAAGTCTTATCTCGGTGGCCTTGTCCTGAGTCTCTTCTCTGCCATCCTTGTCCTGAGTCTTGTCTCAGCTAGTTTAGTCCCGAGTCTCATCTCGGCACTTCTGTCCTGAGCCTCATCTTGGCCACCTTTGTCTCGAGTCTCATTTTGGCCAGCCTGGTCTTGAGTCTGTTCTCGGCCATCTCTGTCTTGAGTCTTGTCTTGGCCAGCCTTGTCCCGAGTCTCGTCTCTGCCAGCTTTGTCTCGAGTCTTGTTTCGACCAACCTAGTCCCGAGTCTTATCTCGGCCAGCTTGGTCCCAAGTCTCGTCTCCACCATCTCTGTCCCAAGTCTCGTCTCGGCCAGCCTTGTCTCGAGTCTCTTCTCTGCCAACTTTGTCCCAAGTCTCATCTTGGCCAGTCTGGTCCCGAATCTCATCTCGATCACCTCTATCCTGAGCCTCATCTTGTCCATCTTTGTCCTGAATCTCGTCTCGACCAGCCTTGTCCCAAGTCTCGTCTCTGCCAGCCTTGTCCCAAGTCTCATCTTGGCCAGCCTAGTCCCGAGTCTCGTCTTGACCATCTTTGTCCCGATCTTCATCTCAACCAACCTTGTCTCGAGTCTAGTCCCTACTAGCCTTGTCCTGAGTCTCGTCTCGGCTATATCAGTCCTGAATCTCATCTCAATCGTCTCAATCTCGAGCCCCGCCTTGACAATCTCGGTCTTGAGTCTCATCTCGACTACCTCAGTCTCGAGCCTTGTCTCGGCCAGCTTGGTTCTGAGTCTCGTCTCGACCATCTTTGTCTTGAGTTTCGTCTCGGCCATCTTGGCCATGCCACCTCAACTGACTGCTGTCTTTCTTGACTCATGACCAACTAGAGTTCGGACTGAAGAACTGGTCTAGTCAGTCTGACTCACACTTCATTCGTCTAGACTTGTGGGGAGACTGATGTTATGGGTTAATACATCTAGGTCAATAAAGTCAAGTTCTAATCTAATTGGCAGCAACACGACAAAGTCAAGGCCCGATCTCTTGACTGACTGGCTCAGATCGGTGTCTAACCCCGCAGCTAGCTCAGCTCAAGGCCACACTCTAAGCCCGAGCTCTACTCACCTCCCAAGCTCTTCTCTCAATGATCGTTCGAGCTCTCCCCACTAACTCAGTTGTCGATCTCCTACTCAGCCCCCACTCAGTGCTCCACTAGCTTTGCTCCCGAATGAATCCATGATCTCTTAGCTAGAGGTCGATCCCATCTGTCAGCTCAGCCTCTTCGAAGTCCGTGCTTCTGGCAAGACCGCTAGCCAGAAGGGCATGTGCAATATTTGATGCCTGATAGGAGCTCCATCGTCTGCGGGTTTTGTGTGACTTCACCATCTTCAGCCAGTGACTCATCCATAGGTGATCTCAATTAGGAGCATTGGAGAATGCTTCCTACAAGATCTAAATAAAATATAATTTTTTGGAAGTAAAAAATAATTTGGCTATCACTACAACTACGATGGTGTCGGCTCAAGACATATACTCTCTAGCAAATGCTATCAAATAAGGAGTCATTCTTGAAAGCGCTGGAATTTTATCCTGTTCAATTTCTCCTAGATAAAAAAATTTACAAGGACAGAACCTTTCCAAGTAACCCACATGTTCGATCAAACATGTGCTTGATCGATTAAGCAAGTTCTTGACCAATCGAAGCACACCTCGATCGAAGCATAAGATCACTGGCATCTTGTATTGGTATTCAGGATCCATACAAAGGAATAACTACACAGCGGAATATTAAACTAGTCATACCTTTCCTTGAGATTGTATGGAGGATAGTTTGTAGCCGAAAACCTATTGATCTTCTGTTGTATTCCTCTCCTCTTCTTAGACGTCGTGTGGCGACGATCTACCAAGAGAATAACCACCCATTCTCTAAGAGACACCTAGTCGTCGGCCCTAGAGGAGGACCTAAGCCACCTCCTCTTCTCTTCCTCTCCTTTCTCTTAAGCCGTCGGCCACAAGGGAGTTTTAGGGCAAGGGGATCTTCTTCTCTTCCGTTAGCCCTAGCAAGGAGAAGAAGGTGCCGGGCACCAGCCCTAGTAAGGAGAAGAAGCAATGGATGGGGTGCCGGCCCTAGCAAGAGAGAACTAAGGGAAAATTGTGTTTGTAGCACCCCCCCCCCCCTCCCCCTCTCCTCCTTTTTATATCCTTGCCGCCGGCCCTAGGAAGTTTAGGATTAACAAAATTAACACAATTCTATTTGCAAGGGGTTTAGAATTAATAGAATTTTGTTGGGGTGGATACGAGACTTTATATAGAGGCTACAACAGAGACCTAGAGGAGGAATTGGTTTAAGCCTCCTGATGGGCTTGGGCTTCCATGTTCGGCTTGAACACCCAACTCAAGTCCATCAATAATAACTCATACCACTAAAGGGTTATTATTGAACTACCGCACCAATCCCATATTACAATATGAGCTCCTTCTGTGCATTAATCTCCCTGTGTTTAAGATATCGTATGTCCGTTAATTAAATGAGTTACTGACAACTCAATTAATTAACATCTAATTCCAAGAGTAGTACCACTCAACTTTATTATCATGCCGGACTAAGTCCACCTGCAGAGTTTACATGATAATCCTTTTGAGCTCCTCAAGGGGACATCATCAGCCTAAATAATTAGGACACAGATTCCTTCTATAATCAACAACACACCATATAAATAGCACTATCTCCCAACTCATCGGACCTATTGATTTAACGAATAAATCTCACCCTTTGACAAGTTAAAGAAATAAATACTAAGTATATGTGCTTGTTATTATATAGGGATTAAGAGCGCGCACATCCATAATAACAGAGGTCTAATTCGATTATATAGTCAGTATAAATCGAACAACCTCAAACGGTCCTGCTCAATACACACAAAGTGTACTAGTGTAATTTTATAGTCAAGATAAACTAATACCAATTACACTACAACCGTTCCAATAGTTTATCCCAATCTATCTTGGTTGTAAGCTACTATTTATAATTTATAAGGAACTGATAACATGATCTTCTGTGTGGCACCACACACCATGTTATCTACAATATAAATTAATTGGACAACTGCATTAACATATATATAAAGAATATAAAATGCAAACATTTAGACCAAAGTGATTCACATTTCAAAATAGATGTTCATACAAAAGCTAGGCTTATAGTATACATCCTAA
>NC_133881.1:6426688-6513990 GCF_044706935.1 Curcuma longa
GCTAGCACGGAACTAGAAATTCAAGTCTATCATAAGGTGGGGCCACTAGCGAGGGGTTAGGAGGGCTAAAAGTCTCGGGCCTGTCAAGAGCCGAGTCACTAGCACGAAGCTAGGAATCCAACCCTGTCGTAAGGTGGGGCCACTAGCAAGAGGTTAGGAGGGCTGAGAGTCTCGAGACTGTTGGGAGGCTAAGTCGCTAGCACGAAATTAAAAATTCGAGCCTATCATAAGACGGGTCTACTAGCTTGGGGCTAGGAAGGATAGAGTCTTAGGTCTCTTGGGAGGCAGCATTGCTAGCAAGAAGCTACAAATCCAGGCATGTCATAAGCTAGAGCCGCTAGTAAAGGGCTAAGAGGGTTGAAAGTCTCAGGCCTGTCAGGAGGCCGAGTCGCTAGCATGGAACTAGGAATCTGAGTCTATTGTAAGGCAGGGCCACTAGTGAGTGGCTAGGAGGGTTGAGAGTCTTGGGCCTATTATGAGGTAGAGTCTCTAGCACAAAGCTAGAAATTGGGGTCTGTCGTAAAATGAAGTCACTAGTGAGGGACTAGGAGGGTTAAAAGTCTTGGACTTGTCGGAAGGTCGAGTCGCTAGCACGAAGCTAGGAATTTAAATCTGTCGTAAGGAAGGTCACTAGCAAGGGGCTAGCGAGGGGCTAGGAGGGCTAAGAGTCTCGGGTCCGTCGGGAGGTAGAGTCGCTAGCATGGAGCTAAGAAATCTGAGCATATTGTAAGGCAGAGCCGCTAGTGAGGGGCTAAGAGGGTTGAAAGTCTCGAGCTTGTCGGGAGGCTCAAGTCGCTAGCACAAAGCTAAGAATCCGAGCCTATCATAAGGCTAGGAGGGCTGAGAGTCTCGGGTCTGTCGAGAGGTTGAATCGCTAACATGGAACTAGAAATCTGAGTTTGTTGTAAGGCGGAGACACCACAAAATATGGATAGTTAGGGAACTAAAATTTTTCTTCAAAGGGTGCGAGGGTTTACAACAATAGATAGCAAGTCATAATAGTGAAATATAGAGTGATAATATCCTAGCTAGATACTATAAGACCTTAGGTGAGTTTCATGTCATTGTCGCAGGATCTCCTTGTCATGGGAGTTGGCCAGATAGTACGACTCGCAGTCAAGCCGGCACGTAATTCGATAAGGCCCGTCGCAGTGTGGCTTCAACTTGTTGATATTTCTCAGAGGCTTCACCTTCTTCTAGATGAAGTCTCCAACTTGAAAAGAGTGGGAAATAACCCATTTGTTATAAGTTTGGCTCATGCGTTACTGGTATACATTGAGATGCATGTTTACATTGTCGTGACCAACTCATGACATTTTAGGATAGTAAGAGTTTACCATTCCTAACATATTTTGTAAAGCGACAAACTCTTTCTCGTAAGAGGGGAGTTTTATAGTGGATTGCCTGTTGAAAATGATCAAATATCATAAGTCTTGGAGTAGCAGTCTGTAGCTATGGACGAAGTAAATAAAAGTGTACTTATCTTTTATTTTTCGCTACACTTACTATTTTCCCACTCTGATTTACGCAAAGTTTTTCGAATGAGTGAAAAAGCAATAAAGCACTATTCATCCCTCTCCCCCTTTCTAGCGTTCTAACTCGATCCTACATTAGGACCTCATCCTGTGAAGAAATCTTAACAGTAAGATGGTCCTTGAATGATTACACCTGTGATTTATGGAAACTTTTTTTAATTGGTTAGTTTCAAGAGTGGATTTTTGGTTTAGATACTATAACACCAAGATTGAACCATATTTCATCTGGGTCGTGTGAAATTAAGATGTTTGTTTCTTGTATTCAATGTCTACGTATATTCTGTCAATTCATTTTGGATTTGGATTGTTATGGTGAAAATGTTACTAGCATCGCAAATTTTATTGTGCCAAATATGAATGAATGAATTAATGTGATGAAATGTTGTCCATGCTCATGTTTGAAATAAATCTTAGAAATAGAGTCAGTCTTTTAAGATCTGTGCGTTCTTTATCATTTCCAATGATACATGTCCTACTGTCTTTAGAATTAGATCTATGGACCAAAAGCTAAAATAGAGTAGAAGATAAAAACTACGATTTTATTTTTATTTTTGCACTCTCTAGATCAGCACTAAACAAAGATAGAGTACCTAAAATACTATCACCAAACTTTCTCATGAGGATCTACCTTGACCTATGGATCGACTTTGGGACAAAGAAACCTAAGTTTCTGAGCACCCGTAGCACTGACTGAGAAACAATAAACTTCGATCAAGGTGCAAGTGCTTGCACTATTGCAGCTTGGTTGAGCTCTAGGCCATATGGATGAATCATGTTTGGTCGAAAGATGATTCATCATGTTAGGTTGAAAGATGATTCTCTCGTCTGTGAACTCACATTTGGGTTTGTGCATGAATTAGCTTGAACATTCCACTCTATTTAGTTATGAGTTGAAATAGTCAAAATTGTACTGATTGTGTCAACCAGTTATATGGGTTTATCACAGGATAATTTGATTTGATCTAATCGGCTCAACTAGGAATGGTGTTTGAAAACATTGGCCTAACTATGTGTGAACTAACAGCAGATCACTTGTTAATGTCTATATGATTAAGCAGTGAGTTTTCCTTGCAATGGGTGACAGTTTTGCATTGATTTGCGGTGTCTTATTTTATTGATTTGTTATGGATACAAGATTTATCAGTTACTTGCGTAAGCCTTGTATAGCTGTCTTTATTTCTTTTGACATCCTAGTGGGGATAGCTTCATCCTCAGTCTGATCTCTAGCTGTTTGTCTTTTGTATGCCAACCGACTTCCGATAGAGGTTTTGATAATTATCAACTTAAGGATGTTTAATGTTACTCTTCTCTTTCAAAATTTTCAGATCCCAACGGATAGCTTGTAGCATTCTTGAGGTTCACAGCATCATTTCTAGCACATCAATCAATTAGTGTTACATTGCATCAAGTAGCTCGAATCACTTCTAGTCTTTTACACTTAACTGCTGTAGGATTAAGATGAGAGCCCCTTGGTTGCTATGAGGATTCCTCACCCTCAACACATTATCTTTAACATATAGACAGACTATCAATTACCTCTTCATTGCCTCCAACACCATCACCACGTTTTAGAGAAGAGATTGAGCCATGGTATGGCGTCGAGAAGAGGCTAATCCAAGACGAGATGTTTTATTAAGGTTTTTAGCATTGGAACTCGAATGGAAGTTCTCCTATTTTTTCCTTTCAGTAAACTGAAGACACTTGAGCTAATATTTCCGACCATAATAAACCAATAGTTCAGTAAAGCTTCACACATGCAAAATGAAGACCGTTTTCTATTAGAGAGGAAAGAAACCGCAGCCACAATGGAGGATAACACAGTTTGGAACGATGTTATATATGATCCATCCTAAGTTGGAACAAACGGGCTTGTCATGCCTTAGCTTGTTTCGTTGTCGATTGCGGGAAGCACCACCTATTGCTCCATCTGCGTATATCGATCGCATGATGGGTGCGACTAGAGAGGCTGACTCGATAACAAAAGTGTGAATTCAAAAGTTTTATTTTGACCAAAAAAAAGTTTGAGAAAATTTGAGTTTCAGATGATATCGATGATGTGGTTGGTATTGTTCTCCACGCTTCAGCAATGAAATTTCAAAAACTTTTAACTGTTCAAGTTTGAAAATTCTGTTAAGGACAATCTTGTACGACAATGAAAGTCACATGGGAATAAGATATAAATTTATTTTTATTTCAATATACATAAATATTTTGTAAGTATTTGATATAAATTTCATTTAAAATGTCGATCTAAAAATAGGACTAGCATATAAGATATATCATTTTTAATAAAATATTTGATGTAAACAATTACAAATTAAATATAAAATACGTTGTATCGATGAGTGATGAGTGATGAATCCTAGCGGTGAGGATCGATGAGTGATGAACCCTAGCACAAGTGACTTTATCGATGAACCCTAGCACAACCTCAAGTGTGAATTACAAGTTAATATTCTATTTCTTTTCCAACTTTAAGTTTGATAAATCGAATTTAGATAATATTGATGACATAGCTAATAGCTAACCCTTGACCAATGAGATTTTTTTTTTCAAAATTTTAAGGCGGTGAAGTTTGAAAATTCATGAAGAAAGATAAACCCTTAGGGCTCTCTCAACTTATACAAATCAAAGAAAGGCGCCCCTAAAGGATCTATAAATATGATCAAAATTTATAACACATATACATCAACTAATTAAACTGTTACTTAATTACTCGAAGCTATGGAAGAGTGCACCACCGGTATGTTTTATTATTCTATCATTTTTATTTACTTTAATATTTTTACGATAGCAATATGATTTTGATGAGGAAATGAATGATCAATATATGTAGGGAAAAATTCATGGCCGGAGTTGGTAGGAATAAATGGAGACAAGGCAGTGACTATTATTGAGAAAGAGAATCCGAACGTCGATGCTCATACTGTACTAATTGGAAGCTTTGTCACTGCAGACATCCGTTGTGATAGGGTGCGGGTGTGGGTCGACAAGAATGGCATTGTCATAGAAGTTCCTCGCATCGGCTAGATGAATCAATGTTATATTTTTATAAATAAAAGTTAATAAAGTGGCTGATATAGTTTGTCACAATTTATATATATATATATAAACTATACATGGATTTATATATTGATGTATCATTTATATCAATTAATTATATCTATGGATTGATATGTTGATGTGTTTAGCATGTAACTCACTTCGCTTCTTTTTTGATCATATCCATTCTCAATCAAGTAATGCACGAGTGTTTTGCTCTCCCCTATCTCAAGCTAGAGCCGTCAAAGAAGATCGATTCGGGTCAAGCATATGACATAGGCTCGATTAACTCCTTTACATGTCATGCTAGATCTAACATGACATAACTTAGTATGGGGCTTGTCAATCATGACCCATAATATTATCATTGGTCACCCAACGTGAACTGGAACTCGATGTGCTTGTTCGTTGATAGGCTCAAACATGATATAAACCATAAACCAAACTTGCTCCTCATCTATTTTCTATTTTAGCTATGAATAATGTAGGTTCATGTCATCTCAAATATAATTTATTGATGCAACTCTACCATTTGAGTATCAACTCGTTCGGTTATAGGAATCCTATAGAAAATAATCAAATATTTCTTTATAGAGAGTCAATCAAATCATGAGTCATATAAAAACTAATCAAATATTTCTTTATAGAGAGTCAATCAAATCATAAGTGAAAAAAATATAATTAAATTAATTTGATTAAGAATAATTTGTTTTAAAAAAATATTTATTATTTATTTATTTATTAATTCTCATGGTATAAAAGTGTATCCTTAGTTTACGAATAAGATGGTGTGAGAATTTTTTCATGGCATTAGAATGAGATCCTCTCTATAAACAAACACATACAATTATTCTTCTCCAGAGACAACAATGATGTCTATGGATTCTCCCATTCAATCTACGGTTGAAAAAATTTTTGTTGTCGTCTCTTCTTTTTCTAGAAGCGATGTCTCATCCTTGCAAATTACGACTCATAAATTGGACAGTCATAATTATTTGCAATCGGCTCAGTCAGTAAAGATAGTCATCTGTGGTAGAGGGAAGCTAGATTATCTTTCGAGCGACTCCTCTCAGTCCACATCAAGAGATGCATCTGTTAGTGCAGGAAGCACTAGCAGATCGAACCTGAGTTTTGATTATGGAACTAGGATCAAGTTAAGTATATGGTTTGGCTAACCAGGTTGAAGTGAGCTTGTAGAAAACAGGTTAAGTCCTAGTGCTGCTAGGCATGAAGTCTTGGCAGAGTCAAAGTGCACCAGGCAGAAGTCTGGACTTGGTCAGGAGGACCAAGTTGCAGAAGGACTGGACTTGGTCAGGAGGACCAAGTTGCAGTAGAAGAATGGACTGATCAGGAGGATCAGTTGCATTTCAAGTCCTGGGGGGCAACGACAGAGCCGAGCACAAGTCCAACGGGTCAGGAGGACTCGGTTGGCATCAGGTAAATTCTCCCGAGGGAGTGGGTGAGGACGCGTTCCTACGAGGAACAGTAGGCGCCGGTCTAACCCAGGATCTCACCGGAGATCCGAAGTTAAGACTCGGAGTTGGTTCGGTGAACCGACTCGATCCTTTACATGTTATATTTGAGCTAACTTGTTGTGCAGGAAGGAAAAGCCCGACGAAAGCCAACTCCGGACGAAAAAACTGATTTTTCGGGTCTGGAGTCGACCCAGATGGGTTCTGGAGTCGACTCCAGCCGAATCAGCCTGAATCCGGAAGTCAGCGCGTCGAGGTCTCCGCCAGATCAGCCTGGAGTCGACTCAGGTGAGCTTCTGAGTCGACCCAGAGTCAAAACTTATCGCCGCTGCCGCCACCGCGACTGGAGTCGACCCAGGACGAGATCAGAGTCGACTCAGGAGGGATAAGCGACGAAGCCGATCAAGTTTTATCTGCCACACGCACTGGAGTCGACCCAGATTGCAATCTGAGTCGACCCAGGTCGACTATAAAAGGAGGACGCGACCAGCCATCGAGCAACCAACTGAAAACGTCTCAAACCTTCGTTCTCGTGACTCCCAAGCGCTCCAACTTCGACGTCGGTGTTGTGCTGCTCCAAGCAATCTCTTCTTCACACCGAGACGGCGAATTCGACTTCCGGGAAGCAAACGCGAGTACAAAAAGTTTGGTAACATTGTATTTAATTAATTCAATTTCTGTACTCGAGTTTTGTAACGGATTTCTTTCGATACACTTGCTGCCGGAAAGGGGCAAGTGTTTTAGTGGATTGCCCAACGTAAACGGTCAAGGACCGTGGGCCTTGGAGTAGCAGCGTTGCGCTGTGAACCAAGTAAAAACAAAAAGTGTCCTTTACTTTACTGCATTACTTCTCTGTATTCGTTGTCTTTATTTGCTTCCGCTTTCGCACTCGAGTTTCTACGAAAAATCGAAAAGCGTGCAAACACGCTATTCACCCCCCCTCTAGCGTGTTTTCGATCCTACAGCATCGTACCAAACCTAGCTGGCCGAGAATTCAATCATGCTTACTTGACTAATTAATTCCATGGAACCTAACATTAGTCATCGTTATCGTTGGTTCAAGACGACCAAGGAGGTGTGGGACGTAGCTTGGAAGATGTATTCTGATCTGGGCAATACTTCTCAGATCTTTGAGCTACGATCGAAGATGAAAGAATTAAAACAAAGTTCAAATTCTATAACACAATACTTCTCCAATCTTTAAGATCTTTGGAGGAACTTGATCTATTTTTTGAAGAAGATTCAACATGCATTGATTATAGTATCAAAATTCACCGTAATATTGAAAAGGAGCATGTGTTTGATTTTTTGGCTGGTCTTAATAGTAATTTGGATGAGGTACGTGGTCATATAGTTGCATGTGATCCATTCTTATCTCCTGAAGAAGCCTTTGCAGAAGTCTAATGGGAAGAAGCCTGTCATTACGGTCATGCTTACTAATAAGATTATAACACCACAATCCATTACAACCGATGTTTTAACGTTGATTTTTACAAAAAATTCCACACCAAAGCAACATCAAAATAAACGTCTTTGGTGTGAACATTGCAACTGATCAAGCCAAACCAAAGATAAATGTTGGGAAATATATGGAAAATAAGAAAATTGGCAACCTCGAAAAAGGAATGAATGTCGTGGATTTCATACTCAATCTAGCTAAGAAAAATCTACTATCTATGGTGTTCTTGCCCCCTTTACCAAATAACAGATTGAACAATATTGTAAATTCTTCAACTAAATGGCTCTCAATGCGTCTTCCAGCTCTAATGTCGGTTCAGGTTTCATGACTCAATCTGGTAAACTCAATTCTCCTTTTCATAATCATTCAACGATCCCTTAGATCATTGATTCTGGGGCTTCTGATCATATGACAGGTGACTCAAGTTTTTTTTCTTCATATTATCTCTGTTCTTGCCAAACTACTATTAGGATTGCTGATGGATCATTAATTGTAGTTGTTGGTATAGACAATATTCATTTTGAAAGTGATAATTTACAATTTTTTTGATTCAGAATATCATGTTGCATTGTGTGTGTGTGTGTATTTATTGACTGATGGATGGTGCAATTCAAGAGATAGGTGTAGAACATATATAGTGTTCCGGCCAATACACCATGGATGATCAAGCCACTAGTTCACGAGTTGTTGACGTGCATGCTCCTCGAAGATAGTCATCTGGAGAGATGAAGAGACCTAAAAAGCACTCAAAAAGAGAGTTAGAATGACATCGGGAGTGGATCTCGACAAACCACTCCGACGCTCAAGTTAGGATTTTGTGTGAGGAAGGAGTTTAAAGGCTTGGAGAAATTGGGGTTGATGTGTGCATACCTGTGCCCAATATCTCTGAAATATTAGCATCCGTTTAGGATATATTCTGAGATATCTGTTCCAATTTTTTTAGAAAGATTCTAAAATATTTATTTAAGAAATATTTCAAGATATTTTCCTTATTCTTCAGGTGAAATGGTCTTAAGATTTTCTAATCTTAAAGATGAACCAACTTTATAACTTTATCCCGCATGACACTTGGGGGTAATATATTTTCGTCATATCACAAGTATCCCCAATTAGTCTAGTCGAAGGAGGCATAGTCCGACTGACTAGACTATGTTGAGTTGTTATCGGGATACCTTGATGAGGTGTCATCACCCTGCAATATCACAAGCATCCCTTAATTAGTCTAGTCGAAAGAGGCGTAGTCCGATTGACTTGACTATGTTGAGTTGTCGTCGTGATACCTTAATGAGGTGTCGTAAGGCAAAGTCGCAAGCTCGGGGCTCGATATTCCACGCGACTTAGGGCTTGGTGTTCCTGGCTTGTCATAAGGCAAAGTTGCGAGCTCGGGGCTCGGTATTTTGGGTCTGTCGTAAGGCAAAGTCACGTGCTTGGGGCTCGGTGTTCCGGGCTTGCTGTAAGGCAAAGTCATGAACTCTGGGCTCAGTGTTTCGGGCCTGTCATAAGGCAAAGTCGCGAGCTCAGGGCTCGATGTTCTAGGCCTGTCGTAAGGCAAAGTCGCAAGCTTAGGGCTCGGTGTTCCTGACATGTCGTAAGGCAAAGTCATGAGCTCAAGGCTCGGTGTTCCGAGCCTGTCATAAGGCAAAGTCATGAGCTCAGGGCTCGGTATTCCAGGCCTGTCATAAGAAAAAGTGGCAAGCTCGAGGCTCGGTGTTCTGAGCCTGTCGTAAGGCAAAGTTGCGAGCTCGGGGCTAGGTGTTCTAGGTCTGTCGTAAGACAAAGTCGCGAGCTAGGGGCTCGATGTTCTGGGCCTATCATACGACAAAGTCGTGAGCTCGGGTCGGGCCTATCGTAAGGCAAAGTCGCGAGCTCGAGGCTTGGTGCTACTAGCCTGTCATAAGGCAAAGTCGCGAGCTCGGGTCTAGGTGTTTCAGGCCTGTCGTAAGGCAAAGTCACAAGCTCGGGGCTCGGTGTTCCCTGCCTCAGAGTTTTAAAACACTTCAATATTAAATTTATAAAGCAATACTATAAAGATTAATGACTCGATGAATGAATTAAGATAAATAGAGTTTAAGAAGATATCCTGATGATCTGAAGAGAGACTTATACTCAATGTTGAGGCTCTACTTCAATAATGGTAAGAATTGTTAGGATGTATACTATAAGTCTAGCTTTTGTATGAACATCTATTTTGAAATAAGAATCACTTTGATCAAATATTTGCATTTTATATTCTTTATATATGTTAATGCAGTTGTCCAATTAATTTATATTGTAGATAACATGGTGTGTGGTGTCACACAGAAGATCATGTTATCAGTTCCTTATAAATTATAAATAGTAGCAGCTCACAACCAAGATGGATTGGGACAAACCATTGAAATGGTTGTAGTGTAATTGGTATTAGTTTATCTTGACTATAAAATTACATTAGTACACTATGTGTGTATTGAGCAAGACCGTTTGAGGTTGTTCAATTTATAATGACTATATAAAAGAACAAGACCTCTGTTATTATGGATGTGCATTCTCTTAATTCTAATATAATAACAAGCACATATACTTAGTATTTATTTCTTTAACTTGTCAAAGGGTGAGATTTATTCGTTAAATCAATAGACCCGATGAGTTGGGAGATAGTGCTACTTATATGGTGTGTTGTTAATTATAGAAGGAATCTGTGTCCTAATTATTTAGGCTGATGATATTCCCTTGAGGAGCTCATAAGTATTATCATGTAAATCCTGCAGGTGGACTTAGTCCGGTATAATAATAAAGTTGAGTGGTACTCTTCTTGGAATTAGATGTTAATTAATTGAGTTGTTAGTAACTCATTTAATTAACGGACATACAATATCTTAAACAGAAGGAGATTAATGCACTCATAATAAGAAGGAGCTCATATTGTAATATGGGATTGGTGCGGTAGTTCAATAATAACCCTTTAGTGGTATGAGTTATTATTGATGGACTTGAGTTGGATGTTCAAGCCGAACATGGAAGCCCAAGCCCATCAGGAGACTTAAACCAATTCCTCCTCTAGGTCTCTATTGTAGCCTCTATATAAAGCCTCGTATCCACCCCAACAAAATTTTATTAATCTTAAATAGAATTTTGTTAATCCTAAATAGAATTCTATTAATTCTGTTAATCCTAAACTTCCTAGGGCCGGCGGCAAGGCTATAAAAAGAAGGAGGGGCGCCTAAATAAGGAATTCGATTCTTTTCTTCTCCTTGCTAGGGCCGACGCCCAAACCTTTTTTTCCTTTCTAGGGACGACGCCCTTTCACCTCTTCTCCTTGCTAGGGTCGGCGCCGAACAAAACAGAAAAGGAGAGGAAGAGAAGAAGAAAGGAGAGGAGGAAGAGGCACCCAACCTTAGGTCCTCCTCTAGGGCCGACGGCTAAGGGCTTGAAAGAAAGGAAGGGTGGTTATTCTCTTGGTAGATCGTCGCCCACACGATGTCCAAGAAGAGGAGAGGAATACAATAGAAGATCAAGAGATTTTCGGCTACAAACCATCTTCCATACAATCTCAAGGAAAGGTATGACTAGTTTAATATTCCGCTGCGTAGTTATTTCCTTGTATGGATCCTGAATACCAACACAAGAGGCCAGCGATTTATTGCTTCGATCAAGGTGTGCTTCGATTGGTCAAGAACTTGCTTGATCGATCAAGCACATGTCTGATCGAACATGTGGGTTGCTTGGAAAGGTTCCATCCTTGCATAATTTTTTTTTGTCTAGGAGAAATTGAACAGGATAAAATTTCAGCGCCTTCAAGAATGACTCCTTATTTGATAGCATTTGCTAGAGAGTATATGTCTTGAGCCGACACCATCGTAGTTGTAGTGATAGCCAAATTATTTTTTACTTCCAAAAAATTATATTTTATTTAGATCTTGTAGGAAGCATTCTCCAATGCTCCTAATTGAGATCACCTATGGATGAGTCACTGGCTGAAGATGGTGAAGTCACACAAAACCCGCAGACGATGGAGCTCCTATCAGGCATCAAATATTGCACATGCCCTTCTGGCTAGCGGTCTTGCCAGAAGCACGGACTTGAAGAGGCTGAGCTGACAGAGGGATCGACCTCTAGCTAAGAGATCATGGATTCATTTGGGAGCAAAGCTAGTGGAGCACTGAGTGGGGGCTGAGTAGGAGATCGACAACTGAGTTAGTGGGGAGAGCTCGAACGATCATTGAGAGAAGAGCTTGGGAGGTGAGTAGAGCTCGGGCTTAGAGTGTGGCCTTGAGCTGAGCTAGCTGCGGGGTTAGACACCGATCTGAGCCAGTCAGTCAAGAGATCGGGCCTTGACTTTGTCGTGTTGCTGCCAATTAGATTAGAACTTGACTTTATTGACCTAGATGTATTAACCCATAACATCAGTCTCCCCACAAGTCTAGACGAATGAAGTGTGAGTCAGACTGACTAGACCAGTTCTTTAGTCCGAACTCTAGTTGGTCATGAGTCAAGAAAGACAGCAGTCAGTTGAGGTGGCATGGCCAAGATGGCCGAGACGAAACTCAAGACAAAGATGGTCGAGACGAGACTCAGAACCAAGCTGGCCGAGACAAGGCTCGAGACTGAGGTAGTCGAGATGAGACTCAAGACCGAGATTGTCAAGGCGGGGCTCGAGATTGAGACGATTGAGATGAGATTCAGGACTGATATAGCCGAGACGAGACTCAGGACAAGGCTAGTAGGGACTAGACTCGAGACAAGGTTGGTTGAGATGAAGATCGGGACAAAGATGGTCAAGACGAGACTCGGGACTAGGCTGGCCAAGATGAGACTTGGGACAAGGCTGGCAGAGACGAGACTTGGGACAAGGCTGGTCGAGACGAGATTCAGGACAAAGATGGACAAGATGAGGCTCAGGATAGAGGTGATCGAGATGAGATTCGGGACCAGACTGGCCAAGATGAGACTTGGGACAAAGTTGGCAGAGAAGAGACTCGAGACAAGGCTGGCCGAGACGAGACTTGGGACAGAGATGGTGGAGACGAGACTTGGGACCAAGCTGGCCGAGATAAGACTCGGGACTAGGTTGGTCGAAACAAGACTCGAGACAAAGCTGGCAGAGACGAGACTCGGGACAAGGCTGGCCAAGACAAGACTCAAGACAGAGATGGCCGAGAACAGACTCAAGACCAGGCTGGCCAAAATGAGACTCGAGACAAAGGTGGCCAAGATGAGGCTTAGGACAGAAGTGCCGAGATGAGACTCGGGACTAAACTAGCTGAGACAAGACTCAGGACAAGGATGGCAGAGAAGAGACTCAGGACAAGGCCACCGAGATAAGACTTAGGACAGAGATGGTCGAGATGAGACTCGGGACCAAGCTGGCCGAGACGAGACTCAGGATAGAGGCGGTGGAGAAGAGACTCAAAACTGAGATTGTCAAGGTAGGTCTTAGGACTGAGATGACCGAGATGAGACTCAGGATAAGGCTGGTAGGGATGAGACTCGAGGCCAGGCTGGTAGGGATGAGATTCAGGACAAGGCTATCTAAGATGAGACTCAGGACAAAGATGATCAAGATGAAACTAGGGACTAGGCTGGCCGAGACGAGACTTAGGGCAAGGCTGGCAAAGACGAGACTCGGGACAAGGCTGGCCGAGATGAGATTCAGGACAGAGATGGTTGAGACAAGACTCAAGACCAGGTTAGCCGAGATGAGGCTCGGGACAAAGGTGACCGAGATGAGACTTGAGACTAGGTTGGCCGAGATGAGACTCGAGACAAAGCTAGCAGAGACGAGACTCGGGACAAGGCTAGTCAAGACGAGACTTAGGACAAAGATGGTCGAGACAAGACTCGGGACCAGGCTGGCCGAGACGAGGCTTGGGACAAAGGTGGCAGAGATGAGGCTCGAAACCAAGATTGCCGAGGCGGGGATTAGGACCGAGACGACCGAAACGAGACTCGGGACAAGGATGGCAAGACATGGGATAAGGATAACCAAGATGAGACTTAGGACAAAGATGACTGAGACGAGACTCAGGACCTAGTTGACCGAGATAAGACTTGAGACAAGGCTGGCAGAGACGAGACTCAGGACCGAGATAGCTGAGACAAGACTCGGGACAAGGTTGACAGAGACGAGACTCAGGACAAGGATGACCGAAATAAGACTTAGGATAGATATGGCTGAGACGAGACTCAGGACCAGGCTGACTGAGACAAGACTCGAGACAAGGCTGGCAGAGACGAGACTTGGGATAAGGCTATCCTAGACGATACTCAAGATAGAGATGATTGAGACAAGACTCGTTACCAAGCTGGCCGAGACGAGGCTCCGGATAGAGGTGACTAAGATGTGATTCGGGACAGGGATGATTGAGTTGAGACTCGAGACCAGGTTGGCTCAGACGAGGCTTGAAACAGAGGTGGCCAAGATGAGACTCGGGATCAGACTGGCTGAGACAAGACTCGGGACAAGGTTGACAGAGAAGAGACTCGGGACCAGGTTGGCCGAGATAAGACTCTGTACAAGGCCGATCGAGATGAGACTTGAGATAGATAGTCAAGACGAGACTCAGGATCAGGCTGGTTAAGATGAGACTCAGGACAGAGGCAGCCGAGATGAGACTCGAGACCGAGATTGCCAAGATGAGACTCGAGACAGAGATGGCCGAGATTGTCCAAAATGAGAATCGGGACAGAGACAGGTGAGATGAGACTCAGGACCAAGTTGACTGAGACAAGACTCGAGACAAGGCTGGCAGAGATGAGACTCTAGACAAGGTTGACAAAGATGAGACTCAGGACAAAGATAGTCGAGATGAGACTCAAAACCAAGCTAGCTAAGATGAGGCTCGGGACAGAGGTGGCCAAGATGAGATTCGGGATAGAGATGACCGAGACGAGACTTAGGATCAGGCTAGCCGAGATGAAGCTCGGGCGAAGGTGACTAAGATGAAACTCGAGACCAGGCTGGCGGAGATGAGACTCAGGACAAGGTTGGCAAAGAAGAGACTCAGGACAAGGCTAACCGAGACGAGACTCAGGACCAAGGTGACTGAGACAAGACTTAAGACAGAGATGGTCGAGATGAGACTCGAGACCAGGCTGGCTGAGACATGACTCGAGACAAGGCTGACAGAGATGAGACTCAGAATTGAGACGACCGAGATGAGACTCGGGACAAGATTGGCAGAGACGAGACTCGGGACAAGGATGGTCGAGACGAGACATCGTAGATATTGCACAGAAAGATATTAACAAGTCTAATAGGAATAGGAAGGAAATAAATTCTTGAATACTTAGCTTTTGATGGAGGAGGCTTTTTGCCGTCATTTGGATGATCGAGGGAAGAAAATTCAGAAAGGGGATACTCATTGTAGCTTTTCTTTTCGACGGAGTCGTGATTGTCATTAGCTCTTCCAGTGTTAACTATCGCAGCATCTCAACTCAATTTTTTCACAGATGACGTCAATTTGTTTCGGCCAATACACCGTGGATGATCAAGCCACTATTTCATGAACTACTAACGCGCACACTCCTCAAAGATAATCGCTCAGAGAGATGAAGAGATTTGAAAAGCACTCAAAAAGAGAGTTAGAATAGCGCCGAGGGTGGGTCCTGGTAAACCACTCTTGTAGGGATCCTATGCGACAAAATAACAAAATTCACACTAGAAAATAGGATCCCTTCTGTGATGCATGTGAAAAATTTGTACAAGTTTAGATCTATGAAATCCTATCTAATAGGGTATACCTTTGATGCGTGCCCTTCACTTATCTTACTCATCCAAAGGTTATCGGATCTCTTGTACATTCAAGTGTTCGTGTCTCTATACATATCCACATAAAAACTCACTTTTTGGAGAAAGTTGGTTGTGCTAGCAACCCTTTCATGTGACTCATGGCCAAGAAGAAGAGAAGAGAAGATGATGTTCATCCAATCTCACTTTAGGGTAGAAAAATTCTTTTTATACCCAAGCCATGAATATTAAAGGTTTTAAGACTTTTGGTATTCTCTCATCAATGCATGATTAATCCTATTAATCATGCATAATAACTGCCTCTCCCATACATGATAACTTTCTCTTCCACGCATGATAACTTCCTCTTCTTAAATGCATGATTAATCCATATTAATCATGCATAATGAATCAACCTCCATTCATCAACTTGGTTTAATTTGAGTCTAAATCAAATTCAACCAACTTAAGTCTAACTCAAGTCTTAGCCATCCAATGAACTTAATTTTTTCTTTAGTCAAACTAAAATGAACTCATCTCCAAATAGAGTGTTATTTGTGTGTGACCCAATAGGTTCTTGTAACGTTGGCAATGTTCTAAAATTTATTTTAGAAATATAAACAATGAATGACATCTAGCAATGCATCATTGCTACCAAAGTGATAAAAATATCAAGATCTGACATAATCTTCGTGACTATGATAATGTATGGTCATGTCCTTCTATTCTCGATATCTAGATTGATCAATGAGGCATAGACCGTGTCATCCTCTTATCAACCTTTATATTTCTTAATCCCCAAGTAGACTCACTCAAGCAAATGAGCTTAATATCTCATATTGACTCATTTGAGCATGACCATGTATTTCGTGGTCCTACTCTATCAAGAGGCCGCAAGATATCACTCTAGTTATATGGGAGGGATAGATCTCATCTACATCAGTCATATCCCTCTGCATAATTTATTACATACCCAGTGATCGCCTTTATAGTCCACCCTGTTATAAGTGACATTTGACAATATCAAAGTACATAACTCCTTATGTAGAGAACCGTAATGACTTCAGGTCTAAGGACTATTTATACCAATAGTCACATGAGAAAGTTTATAACACTCATATAACGATTCATGAAACTTTCTCATAGCGGGTCAATTCAGTCTACATTCTCTAATATATACTCATGTGTCAACTCGATATCCCATATCCATGACTTATGAGATCAAGTCATCCAGTTGACCTACATGCTAGTCTCAACGCATTAACATTGTCCCTGAATATTAATGCTTGACTAGAAATGATTCAAAGTAGTGTTCTCTACATCATCTCACTATCGATTCAAACAATCGATATGATGTAGATTAGAACTAGCTACCCAAGGACATTATTATATTTAGTTATTTGGCATAAATATAAAATAAGTATAATAACTAAAATTTTTTACCTTTATTAATAATAGAATATGATACAAAAGTCCCTAGTCAATCATCATATAATTGGCTTTAGGACTACTACTAACAACTCTGACGCTCAAGTTAGAATTTTTCATGAGGAAGGAGTTTAAAGACATGGGGAAATTGGGGTTGATGTGTGCATACCTGTGTCCATAGGTATGAGCAACCTTTTATAGAGTTGATCTCCAAAATATTAGCATCCGTTTAGAAAATATTCCGAGATACCCATTTCATTTTTTAGAAAGATTCTGAAATATTAATAAGAAATATTTCAAGATATTTTCCTTATTCTTTAAGTGAAATGATCTTAGAGTTTCCTGATCTTAAAGCCAAATATTCCAAGATACTCATTCCATTTTTTTTAGAAAGATTCTGAAATATTCGTTTAAGAAATATTTCGAGATATTTTTCTTATTCTTCGAGTGAAATGGTTTAGGATTTCTTAATCTTAAAAATAAACCAGCTTTATAACTTTATTCCGCATGACACATGGGAGTAATATATTTCCACCACATCATATAGTGCAATGATTATAAATAATGATGTCAACTTTAAGAGGATTAGAGAGCTGTTGATGTAAAATTCAACATTATTTTTGGACATTATGGGCAACACATTGAGTTGATTTGATGATGGCAGACATCCGTACAATATAATGGAGAAGATAATGAAAAGGGGTACTTGATAATAAAATTCCTTTATAATCATTATTCAATTCATGGATTAATGAGAACATGGATGGGGAGATTTTATAACCATGAACAACTAGATTGTGACTCATTTTCTCTTGGTAAAGTAGTCTTAGAAAAAGGTGATGCTCACTTTTGAGGATTAAGAAATCTCTCGGTACTCTAGCATCACTAAAGGTAGAGGCATAAAAAATTGTTGTAGTTGCTTTATTTTGAGACTATATTATGGATATTCTTATGACAATAGAACCTTTGTAAAATCTTATTTTTGCAAAGTTAATATGGATAAGATGTTACAAATGGATAATATCTATTATTTAATTCATGAGGTAAAAGAGGAAATCATGAGACTGCCAACTAAGTATCAACATTATGTTGATATAAGTATTACGAGATAGAACAATCCAATGGAAAAAAAAATATTCATTTGGTAGTATGTGATATTTTAAATAATTAGAAAATTTTAATATCAATTATTGATGATTATATATGTTTAATAGTTTTAAGTTATTATATTAATGAATTCCTATATAATATAACCACAAAAGATAATTTCTTAATGACCTTAAGAAGTGGAATAGTAAGGCTACATCCAAATAGAGAATTAGCTATTGAGATTATTAATAAAAGTCAATTATTTTAAGGGACATGATTCTTTTTCAGATTTTTTTTTTGTGTCATACACATATAAAATGGATTCTTAAAAATATAAAATAATTTAATACTAGTTATTACCAACATATATAGAGAATATTATTCATTGTCAACATCCTAAAATAATTTAGAAGTTTTCTCAAAATTTAAAATTACATTTAAGTTTAATCAATCATGGTTCACATCAACTTGAATTAAATGAGAATCATCCTAAATAAGTTGCACCTAATTGATTCCAACTCAAATTACACTTAATCTTGCACTTTAATTATCCATCTTTCATGCAATAAAGATATTAATAAAAAGAAAATTTAGTATATTAATATATATATATTATAACAAATATAAATTATGCATAAACTGAAATAATAATTTATATATATAACATTGATATAACAGTTAATAATTGTTATAACACACTGTTGTAATTGCATGTCCACTTCTAAGCATAGTTGTCACTGTCTCTTTTTGACTGACTCCCTCCAACCATAGATGCCACCTCGCAATAAATGCATTATATGTCTCTAACCCCGCTGCTCTGAAGCCGAAGAGTTCGACATTTTCCACCATCGCTCGCTGCCGCTTGCGATGTTGGTAGCTTCTTGTCGTTTGTTTCTCTCTATTGCTTCGAGTAAGATTCGAAGCTTTTATAACCTTGTTCCGGTTGAGAATGACTTCCGGACACATCACCAGCTCTAGCTCGCCGTAGAGTGGGATCGATGGAGGAGAAGAACAGAAGGAAGAAGAAGAAGAAGAAGAAGAAGAAGAAGAAGCTTGAGGACTGCCGGACCTGCGAGCACAGCAAATGTCAGTAGGAAGGCCGGGGGTTGCCCCGGCGCGACCACTCCGACGCTCAAGTTAGTGGAGAAAAAACGGAGAGGAAGAAGATGAACAGTAGCTTGAACATGAAATGAATATGAGAGTTTTCCCTCCTTTTACCTGCGGTGAGGAGTGGTCTTTTTAAAGAAGAAGATGAGCGTGCGTAGGTGTCACGTCATCATTTATGAACGGTCTTATCGTGATTAATGAGGTGGTAAGAACAATCGAGTTTTCATGTCCCATCGCTGTAAAAGCATCACTTCGTCTGCATTTGTGCACAGGCGCTATTAATTAAATGGGGCGTGACTGTCAGAGATCATGATGAGATAGGCTTGAGCGCTTCAGGATGATTCGATGAGGATGTGAGCCCATGAGGCTTCGGCAGAGGAACATGGCCGAATATGTATTTAGCTGTGATACGGCTGAAGGAGGATTCAGCTCAAGGGTATGGCCGAATGGGTATTCGGCTTAGGGGCATGGACGAATATGTATTCGGCTTAGTAGCATGGTCGAATGGGTGTTCGACTTAGTGGCATGGCCGAATGGGTGTTCGGCTTAGTGGCATGGTCGAATGG
Organism: Curcuma longa; assembly: GCF_044706935.1. Classification (NCBI taxonomy): domain Eukaryota; kingdom Viridiplantae; phylum Streptophyta; class Magnoliopsida; order Zingiberales; family Zingiberaceae; genus Curcuma; species Curcuma longa. Next base: position 6,446,092 of record NC_133881.1, read on the forward strand.
GTATTCGGCTTAGTAGCATAGCCGAATGGGTTTTTGGCCGAAGTCCGTGTCCGAGTGAGGATCCGGCTAAGGCTGTGCGACCAAGGGAGGGTTGCACAGGGTATATCAAGCCCTGAGCGAGATTCAAGTCAGACACGGATCAGACTCGAGCCCATGCTGACGTCATCATGAATATCTGCCATAACATAAGCCTCCCCCCTTAGTCTAGTCGAAGGGAGCGTGAGTCGAGCTGACTAGACTCACTCTTTGCTCGAGTCTGATTTTATTAAGCGAGGAGCTTAATTGGAAACAACTCTTTCATGACACGTGGCGAAGTTCCGTTGGGCAGGTCAGTTGAACGGTATGGCAGCAGGCGTGGCGCCGAGCACGCGTGCGCGTGAAGGTAGCCGTCTTTTCCCACATCAGCATTTAATGCGACGGGCGGCCCGAGGCGCGCGTTGCTTCGCGATCATAACACGATCAGATCTTACTGGGAGACTGTGCCCATCGAGCGGTGGGGACGATCCCCGCCCATTTGCCTCAACTAATCGGACGGCTAGGGTTTGGTAGGGTTTCGCTATATAGCCGCGGTAGGAAAACGGCGGTGGCCTTATCTGTGTGTGGCCCCTGCGTGCTGTAGTCGTCGTCTTCCTCAGCCATTGCTTTTCTATTCGTTCGACGATCTGCCACTGCATAAGCTTTGCCCTCCTATTTTCTTCCTCTTTCTTTCTGTTTAATCCTTTTCTCCCAGCCAGCTTTTCGCCTCAAGATGTCAGAGTTAGAGTATGTAGGAGTATGGTATGAGTCTACCTCTTCCATTCTTGTCGACAGTGACAAGGCCGCGATAAAACTCCAATATCACATTCCTAAAGCCTATAAGATTAGAGTCCCCAAAAGTCAGGACCGCCCCCATCTTCCTCCCTCCGGTTATCAAACTTTCTTCCGCGATCAGTTGGAGGGAGGACTCCGTTTTCCGATCCCAGAGTTTTTTGTTAGGATAGCGGGGTATTTCGGAGTACCGGTAAACCAAATGGCCCCGAACTCTTTTCGCTTCCTGTGTTGTGTCTGCCTAGTATTTAAGGTATACGACATCCCTCTGAACCCTACTGTCTTCCACTACTTTTTCTACATGAAGAAGAAGGAAGAAGGGGTATTTTACCTTAACGCCCGACCTGGCCACAACTTCTTAGATAAATACCCTTCATCCTTAAAGCACTGGAAGGAGAAGTTCTTTTTCGTGCGGATCCCTAGTCCCCTGCGCATTACCGAGTGGCAGCCAGATCTCCCTTTGCCTCCGCGCCTAAGCGATTATAGGTCCGAGACGACATACCAGACGGCGTATGAATCCCTCGGCGGTCTGAAGTTCCATGTCGGCAGGCTGGTGGGCGAAGAAGGATTGCTGCACCGGGCTGGTCTAAGCCCCATAGCCGTGGAGCTATCACAGCCACTAGGTAATATATCCTCATTACTATAACCTATTGATTTCTAATTTTATGTATTCATTGGTTTTTTGCAGAGGACCTTTGGATGGCGGCATCTTTGAACAAGTTCCTTAAGTGGGACCGCGCGTCCTTCCGGAAGTTGACGACCCCCACTTCTTCAGGAGAGGTTCCGGCAACGTCAGCTTCCGCTGCCGAGCATTCGGCAGCGGCTGAATCCGAAGCAGGATCCCAGCCAGCAATCCCACCTAGCCGCATAGCCGAGCAGCTTCCATCCGAAGCGCCGCGTGAGAGGATTCCTAAGGCAAAACGACCACGCGGAGAGGAGTCACGCGAGAACACTTTCCAAGCCCAGCGGCCCCGCGTGGAGGAAACACGCAAGAAGACTCCTCGGTCCACAGCGATTATCATCCGGGAGCCTCCTCCTGAACCGGAGTCTCGGCAGCGTCCTCCAGCGGTTGAAGAGGGCAAGTTAAAGGGGAAAGTCCGTCCCGAATCAGTCGCCAAGACTAAGCAAAAAGAGAAGAAGAAGAAGAAGAGTACATTGGCTGCACCGAAGAGTACCCCCGGGACGGAGTCGAGCCATCACGCGGAGCACCAGCCGGCTAAACAAACACCGTCGAGAGAGGCGGAACCTACTGCCTCGGCGGCATTATCGATAGCAGAGCCGGTAGAGGAGCCGGTTCCCAGGCATGCAGTGCTTGAGACCGAGTCGGGAGCTGAACCGATTACTCCACTGACCTCGATGGATGTACCGGCTCCTGCTGCCGTGGTGGAGGCACCACCCGCTGCATCTGTGCCAGACGAAACTGTGCTGGCAATGGCGCCAGCACCGTTGCCTCAGCTTCCGGAGTTCGCAGCGGAACCTCCAGCGCCCCCTTCACCGGATGATTCCCTAAGGACGTCGTCCCCGGTGACGAGGACAGGGAGCGAGGTGGCGGCTGTAGCCGAAGCGACGAATGAACCGCCAGCCACGGTGCCAGTGCCTTCGCATGATACCACCCCACAGTTAGCTTCTCCATCCACTGTGACTGCGCCGGAGGAGCAAAGGGAGATGCCAAGGGCTGTTGCCTCGTCTACAGCGGGCCCCTCTTCTGCTACTCGGCCAGCTCAGCTTCATATTCCTTCCTTCTCGGCAGGTATTTTTCCAGGTGGAAGTCTTTCCTCCTTCCGGGCCCCGATCTCCCTCTACACCAGCCGACAATGCCTTTACCTTCGAGGAGGTTAATCGCCTTGTAGATCTGACCAGATCTATCAGGGGTTCTGCGTTTTTTACCCCCCTGGTGCTGTCGGACCTTACTAGCCGGAGCATCTACGCTTGCATTCGGGTAAGTTCCGTCCTAGCTTTAGGAAGACTAAGGCCTTTTTAACTGTACTCCTGACTTAACTGTATCTGGTGGTGTAGACTTTGAGCGAGCTTTTGGAGGTTCATTGCAGACTGCCTCAGGTATGCTTACAATTTCGATCCTTAGAAGGGCAGCTAGCGGTGTTAAGGGCCCGAGAGCTTTCATTGATCAGAGAGCTTCGAGCTGCGCAAGGCATCGTGATGCGACACCAGAGCGAAGCGGAACTGGCTTTAGCGAGGCAGCAAACGGCCGAGGACAGGGCCGAAAGCCTCGAGCGTGAACTTCAGGAGGCCCTATCCCAGATGCAAGAGGCTTTTGAGGAACGGCAGCAGAAAGAAGAGCAGCTCGCCAGGGTGGAGCAACGTTTGGTCGAGCAGAACGATCAGCTTTATTTCTTGGAAGAACGGGGGGATCAAATTCAAATGGATTTGGACTTCGTCTGCGATGAATCCAAAGAGAAGCAGGCTCGTATCGAAGCTCTAGAGGCCGAGTGCGGACTTGAGGAAACAAGTAGCCGACTTGACTGAAGCGGCCAAGGTGGTAGAGGGTGTTTCAGCCGGCGCGCGCCATGAGCTTGCTGCCTACAAGCTCGCCGAGGGGGACCGGATAGAGGCGGCCAAGGAAGATTGGCTAAAGTCGAAGGAGTTCACTGACCAATTTTTGGAGCGCACCGCCACCATGCTTCAGTCCGGTTTCGAGGGTGCACTACGGCAGCTGGAGGCTGCCGGTGTGGATATCCTGGACGCTGTTTTGGACCAGCTGGACCCGCAGAAAGTATGGCAAGAATTGCCTGAACTTCTCCGGATGGCCTCGGAGGTGCTGAAGAAACCCGAGGGAAAGGGTGAGGGGAAGTGATCGCAATAGGGCTTAACCATCTCGGTGTAATATTTTTTGCCGCAGTAATGAAATTTTGCTAGCACCCTTGTTGTTTCTTTTGGCTCCTTGTGTTTTTCCCAATTGATACCTATTTAGGCTAAGTCAAGAGGCGCGCCCGGACGAGAATGGAATAAGTTTGATCTCAGCAATCCGCATACGGCGAGAAATCAAGCCTTGTATGTGACGAGACAGCGTGCTTCCATCCTTAGGATTATCCTTCGGTGGGCGAAGGCGGCGAGAAGCCCACTACCAGGAAAAGGCATAAACCAGGCGTACAGCTAGTGGGAAGACTTTCTACGTGGGCGCGGCTAGATGGGCGATTCAAGGAGAGAGTAACCGGACCAAGGATTCGGTGAAGAGGCAACCAACTGCCCCCATCCGGGGTAACCGAATGCAGGATTCGGCGAAAGCATGGCCGAATGGTTGATTCGGCGCCTGGCCGAATGGTTGATTCGGCGCCTAGGCAGCTACTCGGAGGAGCCACAGCCGAATGCGGGATTTAATGCGGGCGCGGAGAAAATGAGGATTCGGCGAAGATGTAACCGTAGCATGAGGAGTCGGCGGAGGCGTCTCCTCATGCGGACGTGGCGACGTTGACGTCGTACGCAGGATTCGAGGGATTAGGCAAAGTCGAAGCCGAATGACGGATTAGGCCCAAGTTGGAGCCGAATGACGGATTAGGCCCAGGTTGGAGCCGAATGATGGATTCGGAAAAGTGGTAGCCGAATGACGGCTTCGGTAAAAGGGGACGTCATATGCAGGATTCGATGCGGGTAAGGCCGAATGAGAGATTAGGTGGAGGTGAAGCCGAAATGAAGAATTCGGCGGCAATGTGATTGAAGGAGGTCCTTGGTGAAGACGGATCCTGACGGGGCATCCAGTGAAGATGTAACCGCCTGAGGCGTTTGGTGACCGCATAACCGAATGAGGGGCTCGGTGCCGGAGTATCCGAAGGATGGATTCGGCGGAGAATTGGCCGAATGAAGAATTCGGCGAAGCTGGAACCGGATGAGGGATTCAGCCAAACTTGGTGAATTTCCTTGTCTTGAGCCGGAGGAAATGTGGGGGCTGGCGAAGTCCGTGAAGTGGAGGCGTTTTGTTGCGGGCGCAGGTCCGCTCGATGGAGTAGGTCCGAGACCTAAAATATGCCGGTGGAGTAGGTCCGAGACCTAAATTAAGCTCGACCTTGGCTATGTCCGAGCCGAAGGGAGGTTGAACCCTGAGAAGGACAATTGCTGATGGAGTAGGTCCGAGACCTAATTCGAGCTCGACCTTGGCTATGTCCGAGCCGAAGGGAGGTTGAACCCTGAGAAGGGCAATTGCTGATGGAGTAGGTCCGAGACCTAATTTGAGCTCGACCTTGGCTATGTCCGAGCCGAAGGGAGGTTGAACCCTGAGAAGGGCAATTGCTGATGGAGTAGGTCCGAGACCTAATTTGAGCTCGACCTTGGCTATGTCCGAGCCGAAGGGAGGTTGAACCCTGAGAAGGGCAATTGCTGATGGAGTAGGTCCGAGACCTAATTTGAGCTCGATCCATGACTTCGATCGAGTAGGGAGAGTATTGTGAACGGTTGGAAAGGCCTTGGCCTTGGGCGAACCTGAAGAAGCATCATTATCATTAAGTACAGGAAATTCAAGGAGACATACAGTTTACAGTTGGAGCTGGGGAAGGCTAAGTTTGATAAGGCCGGAGATGCGTGGCGTTCCACGGTCTGATCAACTCCTTGCCATCCGGATCGGTGAGGTAGTAGGCGCCCGAGCCTGTCTTCTTGAACACCTTGTAAGGACCTTCCCAGGGCGGATCCATCTTGCTCACATCACCAGCGGGCTTCACCTTCTTCCAAACCAGGTCGCCCACTTGGAATGATCTGGGGATTACTCGTCTGTTGTAAGTGTTACACATTCTCTGCCGGTAGGCTGCGAGCCGTGAGGCGGCTCGGTCTCTGTCTTCAGTGAGGAGGTCCAGCTCCAGCCTCCGTCGTTTCCCGTTGTCCTCATCATAGAGCCTTCTTCGGTCCGACAAGACTCCCACCTCCATCGGTACTACAGCCTCTCCTCCGTACACCAAGTGGAACGGTGTCATGCCGGTGCTCTCCTTCGGTGTGGTTCGATAGGCCCATAGCACACATGGTAGCTCCTCCACCCAACTGCCTCCTTCATGATCCAGCTTAGTCTTCAGCCCATGCAGTATTTCCCGATTGGTTACTTCGGCTTGGCCATTAGCTTGCGGGTAGGCTACAGAAGTGAACGCCTGTTGAATGCCGAGTCCCTGACACCAAGCTTGGATTTTCTTCCCTTGGAATTGTCGGCCATTGTCAGAGACCAGTCGATGGGGGATGCCGTACCGACAGATGATGTTCTGCCATAGGAACTTGATGACAGCTTCCTCAGTGATGCGGGCGAGAGCTTCAGCTTCCACCCACTTAGAGAAATAATCTACAGCTACCAGCAGATACTTCTTCTGTTGTGGCCCCGTTGGAAAGGGTCCCACGATGTCCATGCCCCATTGATCAAAAGGACATGAGGTAGTGGAGGCCTTCAACATCTCCGTTGGCCTTCGTGAGAAATTTTGATACTTCTGGCAAGACAGACAGGATGACACAAGCTTGGCCGCGTCTGCTTGGAGAGTCGGCCAAAAATATCCAGCTAACAGTACCTTCCGGGCCAGCGATCTTCCTCCTGCGTGATTGCCGCAACATCCTTGGTGTGCCTCCCTAAGAACATAATCAGCATCTGCTGGCCCCAAGCATTTAAGGAGAGGACGGGAGAAGGAACGCCGGTATAACTGTTCTTCGACAAGCGTGAAGCGAGAAGCGCGCCTTCGGAGAACTTTGGCCAGGCTAGAATCAGAAGGAGTGGCGCCGGTTCGGAGGAAGTCCAGAAGAGGGCTTCTCCAGTCATCCGGTTCGATTGGAGCCGGAGTCTGGTCAATTTGAGCTACTAAGGAAACTTGAGAGTCTGGTTCCTCCGAGTGCCATTCTGTCAGAGAGCTTGCCAATCGGGCCAACTCGTCAGCCTTGCTATTTTCAGTCCGAGGGATCTTCTGAACAGTCACCTCTACAAACTCCGTTCTCATTTTTGCAAAGGCTTCGGCATAACGACGAAGCCGATCATTATGAATTTCATAATTTCCTTCTACCTGCTGCGCCACGAGTTGAGAATCGGAGTGTAAATGAACCCGAGCGGCACCCATCCACCGAGCTGCTTGAAGGCCAGCGAGAACAGCTTCGTATTCCGCTTCATTGTTGGAGGCTTGGAAACTCAATCTAATGGAGAGCCGGATCTCTTCTTCTTGGGGAGAAATTAAGATAACCCCGACTCCACTCCCTTGACGGTTGGAGGATCCATCTACGTACACCTTCCATATCTGATCCGGCTCCTCATCTGGTACTTCGATGAGGAAATCAGCTAAGGCCTGAGCCTTGATGGCGGTCCGGGGTTGATACTGGATGTCGTATTCCCCCAGTTCCACAGTCCATTTAGCTAATCTTCCGGAGATCCCGGCTGGGTGAGGAGTCGGCCCAAGTTGCTATTGGTCATGACTGTGACCGGGTGAGACAGAAAGTATGGCCGCAGCTTCCGAACGGATAGAACCAGCATCCACGCCAGCTTTTCCATGTTGGAGTATCTAGTTTCTGCGTCTTTGAAAAGATGACTAGAGAAATAAATGGGATGCTGAGACTGACCTTCTTGTTTCACGAGGACAGAGCTGGCGGCTGAAGGAGAGGCAGAGAGGTACATCCACAGAGGCTCTCCTGAGGAAGGTTTGGCTAGCCGAGGGAGCTGAGAAAGGTATTCCTTGAGTTCGGCGAATGCTCTGTCACACTCTTCGGTCCACTGAACTTCTGCGCCTTCTTTAATACCTTGAAGAAGGGAAGGCTGCGTTCTGCCGATCTGGAAATGAATCGGGAGAGTGCATTGATCCGGCCCATCAACTTCTGTGCTTCTCGGAGGTTACGGGGTGGGGACATCTGAGCCAATGCTTGCACTTTTTCTGGATTGGCTTCAATCCCTTCTTCAGTCACTATATACCCAAGGAACTTGCCCACTCGGACCCCGAATAAGCACTTGGACGGATTCAGCTTCAAACCATATTGGCGCAGAGTAGCGCAAGTTTCTTCTATGTCGGCTATGAGGGAGCCTCCTTTCTCGGACTTAATTAGTATGTCGTCCACGTACACCTCGATGTTTCTGCCTTGTTGATGTCGGAAGATTTTGTCCATCAACCTTTGATAGGTGGCCCCTGCATTTTTAAGTCCAAACGGCATAACAGTGTAGCAAAAGGTTCCATCTGCCGTTATGAAACTGACCTTATCTTGGTCATCTACAGAGAGGGGGATTTGATGGTACCCCTGATAAGCATCTAACATACATATGTACTCACAGCCAGCAGTAGAATCAACTAGTTGGTCTATCCTAGGCAGTGGGTAACAATCCTTCGGACATGCCTTGTTTAAGTCACGGAAATCCACACAAACCCGCCACTTGTTACCAGGCTTCGGCACCAGCACCACATTGGACAGCCAAGTAGGGAAATGCACTTCCTTGATGTATCCAGCTTTTAACAGCTTCTGCACTTCTTCTCTGATTACTTTGTTCTGCTCTGAGCCGAAGTGTCGTCGCTTCTGCTTGACGGGGCGGGCACCCGGAAGGACGTTGAGACGGTGGATGGCGACGTCCGGGGACACTCCCTTGAGGTCAGTCGGATCCCAGGCGAAGACATCCTGGTTCTGACGGAGGCATTCGGCCAATGATAACTTCAGTTCCGCTGGCAGCTCGGCGGCCACTTGTACAGTTGTCTCTGGGCGGTCGGGGCAGACTTGTAAGAGCTCCTTCTCGGCGGCAGCACGGAGATTCGGCCTCTCTTGGACTGCATGGACCTCAGCTCCCGGGGTCCGTTGAATCTTTCTGGTTTCAGTCCGGACCGCGTCCACATAGCACCTTCGCGCCACCAACTGGTTGCCCCGCGCCTCTCCCACTAAGTTTCCGACTGGGAACTTGATCTTCTGATGGTGAGTAGAGGCGACCGCCGAGAAAGCACCAAGTGTAGGTCGCCCTAGTATAACATTATAGGAAGAGGGCGCATCTACTACAGTGAAATAACAGTACCTGGTCCTTCGAGCCGGTTCCTCGCCCAGAGAGATAGCGAGGCGGGCCTGTCCCAGGGGGCGGACTTCATTCCCCGTGAACCCATACAAAGCAGTGGCCATCGGCTCCAGGTCATCCTCATCGATGTGCATCTGATCAAAGGCCTTCTTGAAGATGATGTTGACGGAGCTGCCAGTATCCACCAACACTCGAGATACATCATAATTGGCTATGGTGGCTGTTATCACCAGGGCATCATCATGAGGAGTTTCGACTCCTTCTAAGTCTTGGGGTCCGAACCCGATGGTGGGTCCGTCTCCCCTGCTCCCTGCGGCCACGCCACAGACTTCCAACTGCCGGACATAGGCCTTCCTTGCTCGGTTGGAGTCTCCATCTGTGGTGCCCCCCGTGATCATGAAAATGTGGCCCCTAGGGGCATTGTCTTGGTTGCCGGCTTGTGGATCGCGGGCACCGGATCCTTGACCTTGATCCCCCTCCTTCTGTACTGGGGGAGTACGTTCTCTGGGAGAACGGTGACGCTTGATATGTGGGCGGGGAGAGAGCGGCGGAGGTGGAGGAATGGCTTGGCTGCGACTCTCCCGTCGCGGTTGGGGGACAGGCGCGGCCCTTCCTTGGCGCTGTTGCTCTTCAGTCTCCCTGAGGACTCGGGCGTATTGGTAGCAATCCCGAGTGTCATGCGTCCGCGATTTATGATACGCGCAGAAGCGGGGCAACCAACGCGAAGGCCCTGAAGACTGCGCCGGTCTGGAATTTACTGCTTGTATGACACGGGGGCCGACTTCTGGCCTGGCATGGTGCTCCGGCTCTGGTCTTCGCAGTGGTTGAGGTGGTGGTCGGCGTTCAGTCCGAACCGCCGGAGCCGACTGTTGACTCGGACCCCCATGATGGTGAGAATCGGCGTTGGTGCGCCGAGCCGACTGGGCCTCCTCTACATGTATATACTTGTCGGCTCGGGTCAGCAATGCGTCAAAGTTTTCTGGCGGCTTCTTAATGAGAGACCGGAAGAAATCGCCCTCAATCAGCCCTTGAGAGAAGGCACTGACGAGGACTTCCGATTGAGCCGCAGGGACTTCCCTCGCTTCCTGATTGAACCGGCGCACGTACTGCTTGAGCGACTCCTTGGACTTTTGTTTGACGGAGAAGAGGTCCATGACAGTCTTCCTATAGGCCCGGCTGGTGGCAAACTGCCTTAAAAAGGAACTTCTGAAATCATCAAAGGAGCATATGGATGCCGGCGGTAGATGGTTGAACCAGCGGACAGCTGCGCCGGCCAGAGTGGTAAGGAAAACTCGGCATTTAATGGCGTCAGTATACTGGTGCAGCGTGGCTGCATTCTCAAATTTGCCCAGGTGATCTTCTGGGTCAGTTGCTCCGGTGTAATCCGCAAGCTGAGGGGCGCGGAAGTGACGTGGAAGTTCTTCTTCCAGAATCCATGGGGCGAAAGGAGATTTGTTGGAGCTACTGCCTTCACCAGGATGTGGACCTTTTCCCTTCGAACGGCGATGAGGTGTGGCTCGTGCTGCTGCAGACTCTACAGACATTCCTCCGTAGTCTTCGTACTGATGAGGTTGGGCTTGACCTTGGGCCTGATGGGCCGGAATCTGGTGGGCTTGGGCCTGATAGGCCTGAGGGGCTGGAGCTCGATATGCTGGAGTTTGATAGGCGGGGTCTTGCTGGGCCTGAGAATGATGGGCCTGAGAATGGATGGGCCTGATGCCTTGATGATGATGGGCCTGAGAAGGATGGGCTTCTGTGGGCCCAAACAACTGGCGCGCTGGCGGTGGCGGGGCTTCGCCGGAGAAAGAATGAGGTCGTGAAGGGCCAGCTAGTACCTGCGGTGGTTGCCTGGAAACGGCTAGAACGGCGGCGGCAGCAGCCACGGCTCTGTCAAATTCCTCCTGCGTCATGGTGATGAGGCGAGGCTGAGGGGGCTCGTCCGTCGGCATCTCAAATCCGGGCTAAGTGGTTTCCCACAGACGGCGCCAAAATATGTTCCGGTTGAGAAGTGCTCCTGGACACGTCACCGGACCTTAGCTCGCCGGGGGCTGGAACGGATGGAGGAGGAAGAGAAGAAGAAGAGAGCTGGGAGAACTCTGAGGACCTCCGGACCTGCGAAGCACAGCAGAACGTCAGTAGGAAGGCCGGGTGTTGCCCTGGCGCGACCACTCCGACGCTCAAGTCAGTGGAGAAAACGGAGAGGAAGAAGATGAACAGTAGAAGGAGAACTTGAGCGTGAAAGAGAGTAAGAGAGTTCGAGAGAGTTTTACCTGCCGTGAGGAGTGGTCTTTTAAGGAGGAGATGAGCGTGCGCACGTGTCACGTCATCATTAAGGAACGTCTTATCATGATTAATGAGGTATCAGGAACAATCGAGTTCTCTGTCCCATCGCCGTAAAAGCATCACCTTGTCAACATTTGTACACAGGCAGGAATAGCATTAATTAAATGGGGCGTGGGTTTGTCAGAAATCATGATGAGGTGGGCCCGGGCGTTGCAGGGCGATTCGACGAGGATGTGGTCCCCTGAGGCTTCGGCGGAGGAACATGGCCGAATGGGTAAAGGCTGTGATACGGCTGAATGAGGATTCGGCTCAAGGGTATGGCCGAATGAGGGATTCGGCTTAGGACATGGCCGAATGGGTATTCGGCTTAGTAGCATGGCCGAATGGGTGTTCGGCTTAGGCATGGCCGAATGGGTGTTCGGCTTATAGCATGGCCGAATGGGTATTCGGCTAAGGCTACGGCCGAATGGGGATTCGGCGATGGGGGTGGCCGAATGAGGATTCGGCTAAGGTTACGGCCGAATGAGGATTCGGATTAGGGCTACGGCCGAATGAGGATTCGGCGATGACCTGGCCGAGTGGGGATTCGGCTTAGGCTAGGGCCGAATAGGTCCTTCACTAATGGGGAGGTGGCCGACTGGCCGATTCGGCAAAGGCGACAGACGGATGGCGAATCGGCGAAGGCGATAGCCGAATGGTTATTCGGCAAAGGCAATTGACGGATAGGCGATTCGGCCGAGGCGACAGCCGGATGGGCGATGCGGCGGAGGCAATAGCCGAATGGCTATCCGGCAAAGGCAATCGCCGGATAGGCGATTCGGCAGAGGCGATGACCGAATGATCGACGAAGGTCAAACGAGGGGTTATCGATGTCTTGATCAACCAAGTTAGGAGATCCACCTGGCTGTGCTTTTTAGGAGCGGGACCAGACTTAGACTCGGGTCTGACCACAGGTCCTTTAGATTACATCCGTAACACTCACTAACTTGAGCTAACAAATAAAGTGATGGTCTTTTTTAGATTGCACTTTTTATTTATGAGAGTGACAATCATCAATTATTTGTTAGCAAGGCCCTAATAAAGCTGCTAAAGTCGGTCCCAAGCCCGGTTGAAAAAGGATGAGGGTTGTGCACTAGGTTGCTAGCTAGCGTGGATTTATAGGCAAATATTCAATGAATGGATCCATCAAACTATTGTGCTAATATTAGGCTGTTTCTGTAAGGAACACGTTGCAGAATTCGACTGTAACGTCTCAACAATAACTGCTGCATCTCTATGAGAATTCAGGTGTAGTGTTAAATATGTAAGAGTTCTCACACCATAGGTTGTGTTAGAACAAATATTATAGAAAATCTAATTGTCTAAGATTTGGAACATGGAATCTAGGAATACTCACTGGTAAAACAATGAAAGTAGTAAATACAATGATAAGGAGAAGAATTAATATTTTGTGTGTACAATAGGTAAAATGTGTAGGAGAGAAGGCAAAGATAATAAAAAATTCGAGTTTTAAATTATGATATATAGGAAGGAGTAAAACAAAAAATAGAGTAGGTATTGCTGTTGATAATTCGCTAAAGGATAAAGTAGTAGGACCAATTAGAAAGGGGATAGGATTATAAATCTTAAAATAGTGATGGTGAAAGAAACTATTAATGTAATTAATATATGCACCTAATTAGGATTAGATGAACACACCAAATATATATTTTGGGATGATCTAGATGAAGTATTACAAAATATTCTACTAACCAAAATGATTTTAATAGATCTAAATGAGTATGTAACAGTGAAAAATGAGGAATATGATAGGGTAGATGGGGTTATGAGTTTGGAATAAGAAATGAAGAAGGAAAACTATATTGGATTTTGCGATAGTATAGACTAATACATTTTTTAAGAAAAGAGAAGAACACTTGGTTATATTCAAAAGTGGAAATAATAAATCACAAATTAGCTTTCTTATGATTAGGAAGAAGGATAGAAAAATTTATAAAGATTACTAGGTCATCCTTGGAGAAAACGTAACTATTCAACATATATTAGTAGTCTTGGATGTACGCCTCAAGCATAGTATCAATAGAAGGAAAATATACATGACTCTTATAATTAAGTAGTTGAAGTTAAAGGATGAGAAACAAAATATATTTAAAGAGAGGGTAAGAGAATAAATATTAGGAGAAATATACGATGATTCGAATACGACATATGATAAGATGATATCAAAGTTAAAAATAATAGCCTAAAATATATTCAGTGAGTCAAAGGGGTGTACACCATAAAATAAAGAATCTTGGTAGTGGAATGAGAAAGTACAAGAGAAAATGAAAGACAAATGAAGAGCCTATAAGATATTATCTACTTGTAAGAATGAGAAAATCTTAAAAAAAATTATAGTAGCCAAGAAAGCAGTGAATGAAATTAAGAATGAAACTTTTAAACATTTCAATCGAAAATTGAATACAAAATAAGGGGAAAGAGACATTTACAGAATAGTTAAAGCGAGAGAGGGGAAGACAAGATATTTTATTCAAATAAGATGTATTAAAGATGAATGTAATATGATACTAGTAAATTATAAAAAATAAAAGAGCAATAAAAGAGATATTTTCATCAATTTTTTAATAAAGGTTTAGGTGATCAACTTAACTTAGGTAATTTAAGTAGATTATATGAGTATAAAATTTAAATTCTTATAGTAAAATTCAAACTTTAGACTTAGAACAAATTTTATAGAGATGCAAAATGGAAAAGTTATTGAATCAGATGCTATTCTGATAGAGGTATGGAAGTGCCTAGGGAAACAAGGTATTGAATGACTTATAAAGTTATTCAACTTGATATTAAAAGCTAAAAAAAAGCCCGATCAATAGAGGATAAGTACTCTAATTCTCTTATATAAGAATAACGGAGATATACAAAATTGTGCAACTATAAGAGTATTAAACTAATAAGTCATACCATGAAATTTTGAGAAAGAGTAATTGAAAAAAGATTAAGAAAGGAGACCAGAGTAACCGAAAATTAATTTGGATTTATGCTTGGAAGGTCGACAATAAAGTTATACATCTTTTTAGATAACTAATTGAAAAGTATCTGGAATAGAAGTAAGACTTATATATGATATTCGTCGACCTAGAAAAAGCTTATGATAGAGTCCCAAGGAAAATTATATTTAGAATCCTAGAAAAGACAGGTGTTAATATAGCGTATATTGAACTAATTAAAGATATGTATGAGAATGTAATGACAATAGTGAAGACTTTAGGCGGATTAACCGAAGCATTCTCTATAAAGATAGGGTTACATCAAAAATTAGCTCTAAGTCCCTATGTTTTTACATTAATTATGGACGAACTCACTGGACGCATTCAAGATATGGTGCCACAGTACATGTTATTTGCAGATGATATTGTTTTGGTGGATGAGAGACGTGAAAGAGTAAATGCTAAACTCGAATCTTGGTAAAAATGCTAGAAGTGAAAGATTTTCGGCTTAGTAGAATAAAAACAGAATATATGGAATTTAAGTTTAGTAATATTGACATAATGATAATTGTGGTTTTTAGGAGAAAAAAGGATATCTTATTCATGAGAATAGGAGAGATATAAATACATGAGGTATTAGCTAAATACAGAAATTCTAATTAATAGGAAACTAATTAATTCTAATTAATAGGAACCTAATTGTGTGATTGGTTTCCTATTGATAACAAGATAACTATAAATACAAGATATTAACAGCTGTAGCAGAATCATCTAAATTAGGTTAGCTATAAATACAAGATATTAACAACTGTAGCAGAATCATCTAAATTAGAATAGTTTGATTTTTCACACTCCCCCTCAAACTATGCGATAGATACTCATTAAACCCAGTCTGTGATTAAGTTCACTGAAGGTGGATCTGAATAGAGCCTTGGTAAGAATATCTGCAACTTGTTGATGAGAAGGGACATAATTCATCAACACAATCTTATCTTGTATCTTTTCATTGAGAAAATGCCAATCAATTTCAATATGTTTTGATCGATCATACTGGACAGGATTCTTAGCCATTGCCATAGCTGACTGATTGTCACACATCACCTGTATAAGACCTTGGAAATTAATCCTGAGCTCTTTTAACAATCGTTTTAATTATATTCCTTCACAAGCACCTTGAGCTAAGGCTCGGAGTTCTGCCTCAGCACTACTACGAGCAACTACTGACTGTTTCTTGCTGCGCCAAGTGACTAAATTTCCCCACACGAATGAGCAATAACCAGATGTTGACTTTCGATTACTATGAGATCCTGCCCAGTCAGCATCTGTAAAGATTTTCACTGATCGATTAGTCATTTTCTTAAAGAAAAGTCCTTTTCTAGGATCTTCCTTCAAATATCTTAAGATTCTATGAACAACCTTCAAGTGATCAACTGAAGGATTGATGAGGAACTGGCTAACACGACTCACTGCATAATTGATATCTGGCCGTGTGTGAGGTAAATCAATTTACCTACTAGGCGTTGATACTGCTCTCTATCCATAGTTTCTTCTTCTGTTCTAACCTTCAATTTGACATTAGGATCCATAGGTATTTCCGATGGACAACAACCATTCATACCAGTTTCACGAAGCAAGTCTAACATATATTTGCACTGTGAGACAGATATTCCTTGCCGAGATTTACCGACTTCCATACCAAGAAAATATCTGAGAAGTCCTAGGTCCTTCATCTCAAATTCCTTGGATAGGTCATTTTAAAGTTATTTTATTTCCTCTTCATTGTCTCCTGTGAGTACTATATCATCGACGCATACAATTAGAATGGCCACCTTACCATTAGGAGCCTGCTTTACAAATAATGTGTGATCAGCTTGGGATTGATAGTAGCCCTCCAGCTTCAGGACCTTGGAAAACCTCTTGAACCATGCCCGCGGTGACTGCTTGAGTCCATATAGAGATTTCTTGAGTTTACACACTTTCCCTCTTGTTTGATCATTCTCAAATCCTGGTGGAATTTTCATATATACTTCTTCAACTAAATCTCCATTTAGGAATGCATTTTTTACATCAGTTGGAATATTGGTCATTCTTGATTTACAACACAAGATAGGAGAACTCTCACAGTATTAAACTTGGCAACTGGAGCAAAAGTCTCATGGTAATCAATCCCATAGGACTGTGTGAATCCTTTTGCTACTAGACGTGCCTTAAATCGATCAACACTTCCATCTGCCTTCTGTTTCACAGAAAAAACCCATTTACATCCAACAGCTCTCTTTCCAGGTGGTAGTGGTGTGAATATCCGAGTCTCATTTTCTTTTAGAGCTCAATATTCTTCAAGGACAACAGCATGCTAGGCAGGACTTTGTTGGGCTTCAAATACATCTCTAGGAATCTAGATTTTGTCTAGTGTTGACACAAAAACTCTAAACTTTTGTGAGAGACTGGTATATGACAAATGATTCTGAATTGGATGCATTGTATAGGATTTTGTACCTTTCCAAAAAGCAATTGGTAGATCCAAGTTGGAGATAGAATTATCTAGTGATTCAAAATCCATGGGTTCTGACTATGGACTAATTGCTGGTTCAACCTATGCTATTTTGTGCGTCATTGGATTCAGAGTTGATTCTTGGTTGTGCTTGGTCTGTTTCGGGTGTTTTCTCCTTGTGTAAACTTTAATAGATTTATCTGGAAGATTCAGATGACTAGATAGACTGTCAAAAGGCTGGGGTTGGTCGGCCAAAAGAGATTGGTCGACCAAAGGAGGTGGTTGATTATTAATAGGTGGTTGAGACACACATGGTAGAGTGTCAATTAGAGAGGACCAGTTCCAATTCTGAGATTCAAGTGTACGACTCTTCAGAATTGGAGAAGAACGGACGTCCTTCAAAAAAGGTGACAATCATGGTAGTGTAGAATTTCTTGGTTGTAGGTGAAAAGCATTTGTAATCCTTTTTATTCGGGGAGTACCCAATGAACATGCATTTAATTGCACGTTCATCAAGCTTACTTCTGTTATGGGGGTAGACATGGACAAAGACAGTGCAATCAAAGATTTTTATTGAAAATTTTGAAACAAGATGAGAGTTTGGGTATAAGTGGACAAGGGCTTGGAGTGGTGTTTGGAAGTTGATGACACGAGAAGGCATCCTATTTATCAAGTAGGTTGCCGTAAGATTAAATTGTCTTGCTGTATCAAATATTATCTCCTATTTTAATAATTGTCTTGCTGTATCTACTACTACTAAAATTAAATTCTATGTGTTTTGACTTTATTTTACTAAGATTAAAACTTTTAACTTCTAGTTTCTTCCGTCAAGATTTGAGCTTAACGTTTACTTCTTTATGCGCCTCATCAATTAAAATAATATCATCTGCAAATAATATACATCATAATAATGTGTCTAGTAAGTTCATTCATAACTAGTGTAAAAGGTTCATCCATAACTAGTGTAAAAATATATGGATATAAAGTTGATTCTTGATGTAACACTATTTTTATAGGAAATTGATTAAATTTTTTGAAATTTTCATTGTTGTCATTACAAATTACATTCTCATATATATCTTTAATTGTTTTAATATACTCTACGCTAGTACATTTTTTTTAAAAAAATTCTCTACATAATTTTGTTCAGGACTTTATCATGAGTTTTTTAAAGTTAATAAATGTCATGTGTAAGTCTTGCTTCTTTTATAGTTTCTATCTCGAACTTTCAGGCATGAATCTAATTGATTTTAGGTCACCTTGATCTCCTTAATCTTTTTTCTATCATCCTTTTTCAAAGCTTCATGGTATAAGTCATTAGCTTAATGCTCCTATAATTTACACATTTTGTACATTTCTTTTGTTTTATATAGGGGAACTAAAGTACTTAACGTTCATTGATGAGACATTTTCTTTATTTTTAATATCTGGTTGAATAACTTCGTAAGTTGTACAAATTTCCTACTTCCCTATGCACTTCCATGCCTTTATTGAAATATCATCCTGTTTAACTATTTTTCTTTTTTTAATCTCATTTAATGCCTATTGTAATTTTAAAATTTGAATTTTTTGATAAAATTTAAATTTCTATACGCCTTTGACTTAATTAAATTTCCTAAGCTAAGTTGATTATCTAATTTTTCATTGAAAAGTTGATTGAAATATCCCTTCCATTTCTTCATCCTTCATTAATATTTTATTTGATTCATCTTTAATGTATCTTATTTGAGTAAAATCCCTTGTTTGTTTCTCTCTCGTTTTAACTATTCTATAAATGTCTCTTTCCTCTTTTTTTGTATCAAACTATAGATACAAGTGTTTGAAAGTATCATTCTCGACTTCATTTATTGTTTTCTTGACTATTATATATTTTTTAAAGTTTTTTTTGTTTTTACAAATGCATAGTAACTTATATATTATTCATTTGTTTGTCTCTTTCTCATGGACCTTCTCATTCTATTACTAAGATTTTTTATTTGGTGGTGTCCATTCTCTTGACTCACCGAGCACGCTCTTGGTCACCTTTTTAAATTTGATGTCATCTTATCCAATGTCTTAATCGAGTTGTATGTATTTCTCTTAATATTTGTTCTCCTATCCTCTTCTTAAAGATACTTTATTTTTCATCATTTAACTTCTACCACTTGATCTTACGAGCCATGCGCATTTTCCTTCTACTGAAATTATTCTTGAGACGCGTATCTAGCATCGCTAATCTATAATCCTATCATCATTTCTAACTATTACTATTTTATATTTTAATGAACTATCTACAATAATATCTATTCCATTTCATGTTTTACTCTTTTATGTTTATCATAACTTAAAACTTTGTCATCTTCATCTTCGTCTCTATCTATTTTGTCTCTTGTAAATTCAAAATATTAATTCTTTTTCTAATCATGGTATCTATTACCTTCGTTGCTTTGCCAATGAGCATTCTTACCTCCCGTGCTTCTCCTAAAGATACTTGAGCATTTTACCTGATGAAAAAAGCACATCTGACTTAACTGAAACAAAATATAGGTGTTTACTTGACATATATAAGATAAATTGTATAAACAACTTTAAATATTAAATAATTGTGTCTCGTAACAAAGTTCATAAATTATAACATAATACGCTAATTCTTTGAGATTATTAATCTTTTAAACTCTGCTGTTCTGTATTTATTTTGTTGGGATCATACAATCCTTGTTAATTTAATGCTCATGCTCTGCAGAGATAAGATGGACTAAATTATATCAAAAGCCACTTCAGCAACATAATCGTGCAAATGCAAATGGCAAATTGGAACTCATGGTGCGCCCATCTTTTCCTCCCCTCTTTAAGGAAAGTCAACGACCAGTGATTTTCCCAGAATCATCAAATGTGATAGCAATTGTCAGTGACACCTGGAAAATTGGTGATTTGGTTGATTGGTGGTATGATAATTGCTACTGGTCAGGAAAAATAAGCAAATTTCTTGAGGAGGATAAAGTGTTGGTATGATGACCAATCTTACTCTTTATCTTCGAGTATTTTTATTATTTTCTAAACTGTGCTGGGTAAGGTATGTTGTGTCAAGGAATTTGTTTTGGTCATGCACCATGACATGTTAAGAGATGGATAAGAAGGATCTCCTTTGTGTGAATTTTCAGAAGTTGGGAGTTTGGCTTCAATCTCTAAACATGAAGTGTGGCATTAATATTTAAGGTGTAGCATATCTACCATCTTGGGCTTGGTGTTTCACATGCCACTTTTAAATTTCATAGTTTTCACCTTAATCCTTAATTTCCAAAATTTAAATGGCATGGACATTAATTGACAAGTTTCCATGCATTAGCTAAAGGAACTTAGGTTTCTTTTTGTTTTTTTTTCCACAATCAAGCTTGGTTTATATGGATGGATAACAAGGAGAGGTGAGAGGGAAGCATGATGTGGTCGTACTATAAGTGCACGATGTCAAGTAATAAAAATATTGTCCATTGAAACTGTGTTGTTGAGCACTAAAATATTCGCGAAGGTGATTATCTAGATAATCAAGAATATGTGTTTTGGAAAGAGAACCAAAAATGATTGAATGAAAAGGGTGAGAAAGTTGATTCAGAAGGCAATTTTAGGATTTCGATTTTACTATAATGATTGTTGACGAATGCTCTTTTTTTTTTAAATTTTAATGTATGTTGAAGGGATTTGTCCAAAGGTGATCGAGTGTGTCTCTGGAAAGAAGAAAAGAAAGAAAACCCAGATGTGTTTATGCCAAGTGCAACTCACAAAGTTAATTAGGGTATACCCTTTAAGTTCTTTGATAAATCGTGAAAGCCTCGAGAAAGTTCTCTACTTTCGTGGTAGTCCTACTAGAGGCCTCTTTCTTAGGGATATTCCTGTCACTAGAGCCTTACGATCCTCTAGATGCTACCCTTATTTCATAAAGGAATTCTCAAGTCGGTTCCATAGGTCGGAGATTAGGGTTCATTGATCTCCTATTCTCTATGGGTTCAATCGTGTGTTTATATGCAATGATTACGAGTTATGGTTCACCCCTTGGTATGCCCAATGAGGTTACTATCCAACCTGAATTCAACAACATAGATGGAAGAGAGAAAGCGAATTAGAACTAACTAAGAAGTATACACATCATTTAATAAAAGAAGAATAATATATAATAAATACCGTCAAATAAACATTAAATTACTCCTTCATCTTAGAATAAAGAAACTACTCAAAAATATCGGCTATCGACTTTGTAGCTCCTTGTTTTTCAAGCGGCTGCCTCCTTGATCTCCTGTCAGGGTCAGGGAAATCCCCAGATCACTAGATGATCTTTAACTTCAGATCTCCTGACATGGCTTCTTGTGCATGGGTTCCATGGGTTGAATACCTCCTTTAGCTTTATCACGACAACTTCAGATGCAACAATGTCTTTATGGGCTAGAGTTCCATCATGAGCAACTCTGTCGGCTCATGATTCACTAGTGGAAATTCCTCTTGACTCTAGATCTATCCACATACGTGACAAAAGCTCCTCAAGGCTCTAACTTCTTCAACTTGTGACCTTCAGCTGCCTCTTTTCTTTCTCCCCCATTTCTTCTTCTCTCCTTGATTCTTCCTCTTAATCAAGATTGACCTGCACTATTTATATATCTTGTCTTGGTCGAGCACTGAAATCTCAGTACAAAATGAGACTTTGAACCTTGGTTTAACAAGTAACGATCTAGCCTTACCCAATTTGAGATATAGTTTAATCATTTTAAATGACCATTTTGATTAAAAGGAAATTATTCCATACATAACCTAGTTAGCCTTCCACTCCTTCTATAGAAGTATTATCAAGAAATATTGAACATTAAAAATAGACCCTTACACTTAACATATTTATGCATGAGATAAGGATGCTTCCCCTTATGTTGATTTAAATATATTGTAAAACATCCAACTTATTTCAAATATATTCGATTCAAGCTTGTTTTAATGATTTGTTGCAAATTTACAAATTAATGGATAGAAGTGATGATCTTATTAGGTTGCATTTTTTCCTTATAAAATGACAGTCACAATACTTGTCTTCTCATGAAACACGATTTGTTTTGAGGTTATGCATAGCACCTTGATTGTCATAGGAATGCTTCAATGGTTCTGCAAAAACATATCATAGCTTGGTCACCAGATGCTTAACCTAGATGAGCTTATATGTTGCTAGGGCTATGGCCTTGTATTTTTGCCTCTCCACTCAATCTGATCTCGAGAACCAAAGGTGTTGGTCTGCATTGGTGGGTGGTTTGAGAGCCAAAACCGAAAGCATCGATGGATGCATTGAAGTCAGAGCATCTGATTCAGAGATAAAAGTCTTCAGATTGATTCATTGAAGGGGGCAACACCTTAGGAGACAAAACGACACTTGGTTGTTGTGATGGAGCTGGTGATGAAAGTGACAAGGCACCATTGTGAGATGTGGTCAGGATGTGCTATGATGAAGGTTACTTGAGAATATCACCCAAAGGAAAATACAACACTGAGTGACTGAAAAAGATACTTTGTACAAAAGACCTACGTGACTTAGAAAGGTCACTAAGAGGAGGGCATTAGTGGTGGCTTTGATATCATATTAAGGGGAG
This sequence comes from Curcuma longa, assembly GCF_044706935.1. Taxonomy (NCBI): domain Eukaryota; kingdom Viridiplantae; phylum Streptophyta; class Magnoliopsida; order Zingiberales; family Zingiberaceae; genus Curcuma; species Curcuma longa. Next base: position 6,468,196 of record NC_133881.1, read on the forward strand.
CATTATTCTAAACACAACCCTAGGTAGCTCCCACTATTTACATTCATATTATAAGAATTACAAACATTACAAATAGACCCCTACACTTTACATATTTACACATTTGCCTATGACAAACTCCATGAATGCCAATATCACTTAGGATTCAAAATGAGGTAAATCATTTTTTGTTATATTCTTTTTTTTTTTGTTTCCCTTGATTCCTTTAACTATAGAGTGTTGGATCGTCACAACCAAAGACAATACATTGACATTTTTTGGAAACTATAATTTTCATCTTTGCTATCCTTTTTTTCTTTGTAAATACATATCAAATCATATATGCATTGAAATAGACAAAACAATTTTGTTGTTCCTTGTGGAAGACACGTTAAGTATCACGCCCTTTAGCCTGTCTACGTAGGCCGATCTCTTGATGTAGCATAGAGGTTTTAGTGCCCGCCTTGTAGAGAAGAAGGGTCACAAGATTGGATAAATTGTTTGTACTAGGGTTTCTAATCCACATCAGTTTTTAACCTTTGTTTTCTCCCTATGTCATCTAAAATATTTCAAGAATATTCCTTTTTATCCTCTTTCAATAAGTTTCCTTCTCGTATCCTCATCCAATACTATCTTATCTGATGCATGATGATAAGATTCAATCTCGACCATTGAGTATAGATTAAGATCCAATTCATTTTATTCTCCACTAATTAATTTTGGAATTCTAAAAGATTATAAATCTTTTAATAATTTCACTGCCTATAAAATTATTTTAAAATTAATTTTTGCTCCAAATTAACTGATACAACTCTTGCAAAATCAAAATTAATTTTAATTGTATAAGTGCAATTTAAAAATTCAATTAACTTCTAATTGATTTTTAATTTGATCTCTTAAATTCGAATTGCATAAATTAATATTTAATTTCACAATTGCTCTATAATTTTATTGAATAAATTAATGTTTACATTCAAATTAAATTCTCATTAATCAATATAATTAATTATTGATTATCCTTTTTCAAACTATATGATGGGGGTTGAGGGTACAAGCTTTATGGGTGACTTTATACACTCTCAAACATATAATGACAATCTTAAGTGATCAAAACTTTTGATAGTCTATAAAGAACTTCATTGGATAGGTATGATTAACCTTTAGCAAAACAGACCAACTACTATTTTGAAAGGTACATCATGACATGTCCATAGGACTTGTCGATGTCTATTCTAATAGGCACATTCGAATAATTGTTTAATACAACTATAACCCAACCTATTGGAAGGAAGACTAAGTTGAGAACTCTTTCATTATGTATAGATTTAATTCAATTAGTGGCCTATCAAATTAGCTATGTGATATGTTCTCCCTTATATAAGGAGTGATGAATCCTCTATTGATTTCTCCCTTATCTTTATAAGTATTAGTTGTATATATTAGTTAATATAGCTATCAATTAGCTAGCTGTTAATTACCTTAATAAATTCCTAAGATAGATTCTTTCCTAAGATGGATTCCTAATTTTGTATATAAATATGCTTACTCTTCAATAAAGAAATAAATTCTTTTTTATCTCAATGACATGGTATCAAAGCATTAGGGATTCGAAATTAAGGTTCCATCTCCACGATAACCTTCATCAACTCGTCGCCCATCAGCCGTTGTGTTTCGGTTGATCTTCCTCCTTGGTTGATTTGCTAATCATGGGGTTCGCAACTTCTGGCAGGGATGCACCCCTATGCATCGACGCGTGGGTTTGTCGGTGTCTTATTGGTTTCCTTCGGATTTTTCTTTATTTGACTTCCTTTGGGATAAAGTCTTTCGGCTGAGAACAAGTCTTCTATTGTGACGGATGTAGTGCTGCGATGTCTAAAATCATCGATTATAAGCTAAATGGTTTAAACTATTTGGATTGGAGTAAGACTGTTTGTCTTTATCTACGAAATATTGATAAAGATGGTCATTTGACTGATGATCTTCTTAAAGATAATTCGAAGCAGACATGACATAGAGAGGATGCTCACTTGTTCCTTTTGATTCATAATTGTATTGATAGTGAGGTAATTGGTTTGATCAATCACTATGAATTTGTTAAAAAAATGATGGATTATTTGGAGTTTTTGTACTCTGGTAAAGGGAATCTCTCCCGCATGTATGAGGTTTGCAAAACCTTTTACCATGTGGAAAAACAAGATCAACCTTTGATCAATTATTTTATGATGTTCAAGAAGACATATGAGAAGCTTAATATGCTACTGTTCTTTAATCCTGATTTGAAAATTCAACAATGCCAATGAGAGTAGATGACTATCATGAGCTTCCTCGTTGGCTTATTTTCTGACTTTGAGTCAGCTAAGTCATAAGTTCTCTTTAGTTCTAAGGTTACCTCTTTACAAGATGTATTTAGTCGCGTTCTCCGTACATAAAGTATTGCACCCATTCCGCTTGGTGGTGCTTTAGTAAATCGCAACACTAATTATGTGCCTAGGAGATCAACTAGTCACAGTTGAAATAAAGGAGGTGGCTCATAGGACTTTGAAACTCGAACGCCGAATTGTAGTGGTATTGTCTGTAACTGCTGTCGTAAGACAGACCATACAAAGTTTGAGTGTAGAAAATCAGTACAAAAATCAACAAAAACACTTAGCCTATATTGTGTCCACTTATGATGCCCCTGATAAATCAATCATTCTCTCTGCAAATGAATTTGTCAAGTTTTCACAATATCAGGAATCACTCAAGTCATCTTTCTTTGTCATTGCTATTGCTGATTCATGTAAACACAACGTATATTTTCTTTCCTCATCCTCTAAATGAGTCATTAATTCTGGTACCGCGGATCATATGACACGTAATTCTAGTCTCTTTTCTACTTTTCAGTCCAAAGCTACCACTCCTATTATTACTTTAGTTGATGGGTCTCCATCATATGTTCATGGGTCTCACACTATCAATCCTACCCCTTTGTTTCCTCTGCCCTCTGTCCTCTATCCTTTGTCCTCTGTTTTACATTTACCTAATTTATCCTTTAATTTGCTCTCTGTCAGTCAACTAATTCGTAATCTTAAGCATCTCAATTTTTTCCTAATCATATTTATTTTATGATCTTTTGATAAAAAAGATTATTGGTAAACGACATAAGTCTGGAGGCCTCTACATTCTTGATACATCGCTCTCAAATTCTTTTGCTTGCTCGAGTGTTACTTTTCCTTTCAAGACTCATTGTAAGTTGGATTATCCATCTCTCCCTTTGCTCAAGAAGCTTTATCCACAGTATAGTAAGGTGTCTTTATTTGATTGTGAGTCGTGTCAGTTTGCAAAACATTTAGTTCAAGTCCTAGAGTAAATAAACGTTCTACTATTCATTTTGAATTAGTTCATTTTGATATTTGAGGTCTGTCATATTTTGTCTAAACCTGGATTTAGGTATTTTGTTACTTTTATAATTATTATCATGTAACTTGGTTATATTTAATGAAAGGTCGTTTTGAGTTATTTTCTCTGTCTTGTGCATTTTGTGCTGAGATTCAAACTCAATTTAATTTGTCCATCTATACTTTGCGAAGTGATAATGCTAAAGCATATATGTCTGGTTTATTCCAATCTTGTATGGGTCAGAATGACATGCTTGATATTTCATCCCAAATTGGTGTGACAGAATGTAAAAACATACATCTTTTTACAGGTCCTTTAATTTCAAATGAATGTTCGTAAACCTTTTTGGGTTGATGCAGTTTTTATAACATGTTTTCTCATTAACTGCATGCCATTTTGTATTCTTCATGGCGAGATCCCTTACAAAATTCTTTTTCCCAATAAGTTGTTAGGATATTTGATAACACTTGTTTGTTCGGGATGTTCATCTATATGTCATTAAATTAGATCCCAAGTCTTTGAAGTGTATCTTTTTTGATTATTCTCGTCTTCAGAAATGTTATAGATGTTATTGATCTAGTATTAATAAATATTTTATCTCAATTGATGTTATCTTCATGGAAGACACTTTATTTCTCATCCTCACCTATTGACTCATTAAAAGAAGGATAATGATTTATTGGTGTATTCTATCACATCCCCGCACCCGTCTCAGAATCAGCTCTTGTCAAATCTCCTATTATTTAAGTCTACTCTAGATGTTAACATCTTGATTCATGTCTTGCACCTCCTTTGTCATCAGATCTAGCCCGAGCGATGATCTTTCTATTGCGTTATGCAAAGGTAAACATCAATATACTTATCCTCTTGATTCATGACTTGCACGTCCTTTGTCGTATTCCTTTTATTCTTTTATTGCTTCACTTGACTTTATTTCTATTCCTAAAACTATCTATGAGGCCATATTTCATCCTGATTGGAAAGATGCAATGATAGAGGAGATGAATACTTTAGATGACAATGACACTTGGGACTTAGTCGATCTACCTTTAGGGAAACAGACTATAGGATGCAAATGATTATTCGCAGTTAAAGTCAATCTGGATGGGTCATTTGCTAGATTGAAAGTCTGTCTTGTCGCTAAGGGCTATATGCTCAGACTTATGGTGTGAACTATTATGACACTTTTTCTCTTGTTGCAAAATTAACATCTGTTCGATTGTTTATTTTAATGGCTGCTACTCATCATTGACCTTTACATCAATTTTCTATCAAGAATGCTTTTCTTCATAGTGATCTTCAGGAGGAGGTGTATATGGAGTATCCTCGTGGTTTTGTTGCTCAGGAGAAGTTAGGGCGAGTTTGTTGTCTTCGAAAATCTTTGTATGGTTTGAAACAATCTTCATGTTTGGTTTGAAAATTTTAATCAGGTTGTTAGAAAATTTGGTATGATGAAAAGCAAATCTAACTATTCTGTGTTCTACAAGCAGTCAGGAGTTGGTATCATTTTGTTGGTTTTGTATATGGATGATATTGTTATCACTAGAAGTGATACTATAGGAATCTTATCTTTTAAATCTTTCATTCATACTCAGTTTCACATAAAATACTTGGGGGTATTAAAATATTTCTTTGGGTGTTGAAGTTATGAGGAGTAAAAAAAGTATATTTCTATCTTAGAGAAAATTTATCCTTGATCTATTAATTGAGACAAGAAAATTAGGGGCAAAGCTTTGTAGTGCTTCAATGACTTAGAACGTGTACCTCACAGGAGATGGCGAACTATTTGAACGTCTTGAGAGATTTCGAAGGTTGGTCGAGAAGTTGAATTATCTTATTATGACTCGTCTAGATATTGCATATTAGGTTAGTGTTATCAGTCAGTTTATATCATCTCCAACAGTTTATTATTGGGCAATGTTAGAGCAAATTTTGTGTTGCTTGAAAGGAGCACCCAGACGGAGTATTGTATATGCAAATCACGAGATACTCATATTGAATGTTTTTCAGCTGCAAATTCGATAGGTTCCAAAATGGATTGAAGATCTACTTCATGTTATTGTATCTTTGTTGGAGGAAATTTAGTCTCATGGAAGAGCAAGAAGCAAAACGTTGTGCCATGATCCAGTGCAAGTCAAAATATAGGGTTGTGACACAGTTTATGTATGAGATAATGTGGACATATCAACTCTTGATTGAAGTAAGATTTAAAATTTCAGTATCAGTAAAACTTTTGTGTGCTAACCAAGCTACTCTTCATATTATATCGAATCCTGTGTTTTATGAGCAAACTAAGCACGGTGAAATTGATTATCATTTTGTTCATGAGAAAATTCAACAAAATTTGATCTCTACAGGATATGTGAAGGCTGATGAACAACTAGGGGACATCTTCACAAAAACTTTAATTGAGATTCGGATTGATTATCTTTGTAACAAGTTAAACATGATTAATATCTATGTACTAACTTGAGGGGGAGTATCTATCTTTATATATTAACTAATATAACTGTCAATTAGCTAGTTGTCAATTACCTTAATTATAGTTTCCTAAGATAGATTCTTAGTTTTATATATAAATATGCCTCACTATTCAGTAAAGAAGTAAATTCTTTATTATCTCAAATAATAATAAGAGTAGCAACACACTCAACTATAAGTGTATATACAACACGTTTAGGGGGCATTTGATTGGGGGTTATCGTTGATAACGCTGGTAGGTTATCAACGAAAACTTTATTTGGTTTAGGTAATTAATGATTCACGGTAATGTAACATTCCCGCCACGTCAACAATTGGGGGATATAATTTGGAATCGGAAAACCTCGAAAGCCTAAGGTTTTTCATAATTTCAAGATTAATAATAATTTTATTCCAAAATTATCCTCCGTAGACCAACGTGCTCGTGCGTGAGCAAGCATCATTGCCGCAGAGCGAGCAAGCGGCGATGACGAGCAGGCGGTGACCGCAGAGCAACGATAGAGACGACTTGCGGAGGAGGCGACGTCGGTTTGCGAAGGAGGCGGCGCAGTTGGAGACAAGCAGCGATAGCATCCTCGTTGATGGAGACGACGTCGATAGTTTGCAAAGGGGGTGGCGCCGACGGCTTGCAGAGGAGGCAGCACCAGCAATCGTGTGGGTGAGAGAGCAACGACAATATAGGTGAGAATTGACACAGTCAGAAGAAGGGGGGAGAATCAACACAGTGAGAAGAGTGAGAAGAAGAATTAAATTTTTAATTAAATTTTAAAATATATATATTTATTTTAAATTTTAAAAATTATAAATCAATTATATTTATTTATTATATATATTATCAACTTATTAATTAATATTATTAATTTAATTTAATTTATTCTAAAAAAATAATCAAATATTAAATTGAATCAAGAGTAATACAATTAATGTTAAATTAAGTTATAATATTATCTAGCTTGAATCAAACAACATGAAGTTATGTTTTATTCCTATAACATTGGTTATGTGATTATCAGGTAATCATATAACCAAGATTATACATGATAACTTGAACCAAACGCATCCGATTCGATCTAAAAGTATGAAATCTTGTCAATCCTCTTAGAAGATGAGTAGTAACCTCAAGTCTAAGGACTAATTATACCCATTTGCATGAGCCCCTTGTAGACACTGTGCCAAATGAGTTTTTCATCATGAGCCACATTCAGTAGATTGTTATCTAAAAATCTACCTATGTGCTAATCTAGCCATCACTATGTCTATTGGCGTGAGATCACATGCTGCTAACACATAGCAGATATAAAACATTTATTAGTCATATCATGAAGTTGGTATCCAAGTTATCAAAATCACTAAACCCAGAGACCAATTCAATAACATCACCTTGTGCTTTAGGATCATCTTATGCATATCTTTGATCCATCACTAAAGTAATGTTACTCTTAAGAGCTTTTATTGAGATAACAAGATCATGAATAAACCCGTGATTTCATTAATTAAGTATGCAATTGCATTTCATAGTGATTCTATTTACAATCTGATTACTTTAGGTTACTATTACTAACATAGAGATCATTGGTCAACTTTTATTTCTTGGTGTCATTTCAACCTATTTTTTCCATTTCATATCTCTTGGATCAACACTTAAATGTTCTTGCATAGTAGCATGTTGTAAAATTATCTTCCCTAATAACCCCATAACTTTAGCTTTCTCATCTTTGTTACATCCACCTGATTGGACATGCTTTTTGTCAACTAACACTGCAATCCAAAAAGGATCATAAGTCATGTCACCGTCTTCTAAAAAAAGAGTTATTTTCAGCTCAAGGAGTACATGATCACACAAAACTCCAAACCGTCTTCTTCATTTCTGCCATCCAGTCTAGCCTGTTAAATATAGACCCGACCACGGGCTAGGTCCAGCCCGGACCCGGTTAGCTTGGCCGAACCGGAACCGGCCCGGCAGGATGCCGGGCCGGTTCCGGTTCAAGCGGGTGTGAAACCGGCGGCCCGCCGATTAACCGGCGGCCCGCCGATTAACCGGCGGGTTGAACCGCCGGTTCAAAAATTTATTATTATTTTTTTTCGTTTTCCCGTTGGAACCGGTGGTTCCAACGGCTCCGAACCGCCGATTAACCAGCGGTTCGGAGCCGTTGGGGTTTTTTTAATTTTTTGATTTTTTTTTTCAACGGTTAAGATCATTTAACCGTTTTTTGATCAATGACTATGATTTAGTGTCCGTTATGATCCAAATTCTATAAATAGGGAGTTCATTTCATCATTTTCACACACTTTCTCTACTCTCTAACTCTCATTCTCAACTTCGCAAGCTCGCATTCTCTAATCTCTACGCGTTTCCGAGTTCCGACTCCATCTTTCGACTACAATGGAAAGAGGCCGCGGTGGAAGTTCTTCACATCGATCTCGGAGGGGAAAAGAAATAGCGCACGAGGACCCCAACATTCAATCCACCGATGATGAGATCGAGGCCCAACACCTTCCGACACCCGAAACACAAGGAAGTACTGATGCAATTACTTCTAAGGTTTGGGAACATCCTCCTCTAAAATCTTTTATTTTCACTAAACATTTTGAGAAGGTCACTCTTTCATCGAGAGAAATGCGTGCAAAATGCAAGCATTGCAATGCTTCCTACAAATTCCAAGCCGGCGGCGGCTATGGATCGTTAAAATGACATGTAGAAACGAAGCACCCGACAGAATATGGACTCGACTGTTCTCAAACACAATTATCTAGATTTTCTAGGGTAGTAGTACTGATTTCAGTTTATTTTTATATTCTGATAATAAATTAAGAGAGTCATTAGCTAAATTTGTTTCCGTAGAACATCTTTCATTTAGTTTTGGATCTAAATGCACATTTGAAGATTTTTGTAAAGAATCTCTTAATCTATGTGCTAAACGTGTTCCTAGGACTACACTTACTCATACAATTAAAAAATTAGTAAAACAAGGAAAAAAGAATTTAATTGATGAATTTAGTAAATTAAATAATAAAGTTTCTTTATGTGCCGATATTTGGAGTGATCATTGGCAAACTCATTCTTATATGGGTGTGACTTGCCATTGGATTGATAGCTCTTGGATCCTCCAAAAAGGTTGATAGCTTATAGAGTTTTTGATGAATCACATAATGCCCATAACATTGCACAATAATTATGTTTAATTTTAAAAGAATATGAATTAACTCATAAAATATTTTCAATATCATTAGATAATGCTAGTTCTAATACCGCTTCTATAGATGAACTAAAATTTGTTTACCAACCTGTTATTGGTAGTTTATTTTTTTATATTCGTTATGTATGTCATGTTTTAAATTTATGTGTTCAAGATGGATTAAGACTTTTAGAAAATTATATTAAACTAATTAGAATCGCAATTTCATATTTATGGTCTCATCCATCTATGATGAAACAATGAGGTAAATTTTGTAAAGCTAATGGAATGGGACCTAAAAAATTTCCACGTGATGTACCAACACGTTGGAATTCCACATATCAACTATTACAAGATTCATTTCAATATAAAGATTTATTATGTTTATTTTTTGCAGAAAATAGTAATACTAATATATATTTATTTTCACAACAATTGAATATTTGTAGTAATATTTGTGAAATTTTAAAAGTATTTAATAATGCAACCGAACAACTTTCCGATGTTTATTATCCCACTGCTCATTTAGTTTTAGTGAATTTTTTTAGTATAGTATTAATTTTAAATGAACATATCAATAATGAAGCTTTAACTTCTTGTATATTAGCTATGAAAACTAAATGGGAAAAATATTTTTATTTAATTCCTGAAATTTATTTAGTTGCATTTGCTTTAGATCCTAGATTTAAATTAGAAGTTTTACAAGAAATGCTAACTTTATACTATGATGCTTTAATTCCTGTTAAAAATCCTTCTTCTCCTGATCCAGCTAATATTATAAATAATATTAGAAATTATTTATGTGATATTTATAATCAATATTATGTGAAAATGAAATACAAATTAATATTTCTGAAACATAACAACAAACTATTAGTACTAATTTAAAACTTTCAAAAGCACAACTTTTATTAAAAGAACGGACGAAACGTCCACGAGGATCCTCAAGTTCCACACAGGAACTTGAGAATTATTTTACCACTTCTTTTGATTTTAATGAAGCAGATAGTGAAGATTTTGATATTTTAAAGTGGTGGTCACAGAAGGCTCAAAGCTTTCCCGTTCTCTCCGTAATTGCCAAAGAAATTTTAGCATGTCCAGTGTCAAGTGTTGCTGTGGAGCAGACATTCAGTGCCGGCGGCAACATATTAGATGAACGACGATTAACTATGTCTCCCGACTCATTGGAAGCCCAAGCATTACTCGACGATTGGACCAGAGCCGAGAAAAGAATCCAAGGAATGCAACTTTCAGAAGACGAAGCCGAAGAATTTGATACTGAAGGAACGAATACAACGGGAGGAACAGAAGGAAATGAAAGTGAGTGATGTAAAAGGGTGAAAATGTAAAAGAACTACATGAGTTTTGATTCCCCTATACCCTAAGGGGATACGTAGGCAACTTAATAAGTGCAAGCCCTTTTTTAAATAAATTTTAAATTTTAAATTTTAAATTTTTTAATATAATAATTTCGAACCGTCGCGAACCGTGAACTGGCGGTTCCGAACCATGAACCGTAACCGTCTTGGGCGGTTAAGGTTAAGGGTCGACCTGCCATGAATCGTCGAACCGGCGGTTCCGAACCGTCGAACCGTCGGTTCTGAACCGTGGTCGGGTCTAGTTAAATATATCTTTATTGATCTCTTCTTCGGTAATAATAAATTAGGATATTGTAGATGACAAATCTTGTTTGTCCTGTTAACTCACTGATTTTATTCTATAACTTTTAGTATCTTATATAATTTAATTAAAGATAATTGTTGACCAACATGGAATATGAATGATGAGAAGAAATTGGACATTTCTTGTAGAAATTGTTAGCCAATTTATTTGCATTGTTTACCCTGAATTCTTCTGTTTTGTTTTATTGCACAATTTGGTTATGGTATTGGCTCAAGATATGACATCAGAGCAGTCCACATTTTGTGGCTAATTTCTATGCCATTATTGCCAATCCCATTTTCTTTTTCATCCATACAATTTAAATTAGTGGATATTTGCCATCTCTAGGTTACAGTTTGTCAAGTGGTGGAATTTGTTTAGTTGATAAAACATAGTTTTCCTCTATTTGGCTTGCCCTTCCAGTTAGATTTGCCAGATCCTCCAATTGGCGAAGGAGGATCTTATGTTGCTGATTGTAAGGATTTGCGTCCCAAACTGGATTGGACGCCAGAAAGTGGCTGGAAAGTTCCTGCACCTGAGGTTATCATACTATTACTTTTAGCATTAGTGTTTGTTTAAACTTTGAAGTATGTGGGGAACTGTCTAGTAGCAGTAAACACATACTTTCTTGCTTCTTTAAGTTCTTTTGCAATTTGTATGATTAAAAGACAGTTACTTTAATGTTCTACTTTGTATTTCACAAACTAAGCAATTTGACTTTATTTTAATTTTGGGCCAGATATTCTTTTGGTCAGGCGGATGAACAAGCCAACAATTAAGGAAGTGTTGTATACGCTAGTCCTTTGTACATGTTTGTCAGTGTCATGTAACTATATAAGAAATATTCTGTATGCATTACATGTGGAAGTTACCACAGACAGGTTGATAAATTTAGTGTTTGAAGTTTCTTCCCCATGCTGTTGTATGTACCATCAACAAAGAAAACTCTAGGTTTTGAACTTCTGATCAAAGTTCTAATAATTGACCACTTCCAAAGGCTCAATTTATTAGGAAAGGGCCTAATTTATATATATTTTTGACAGTGACAAGCATTTATCCCCAACTACTTATTTGGATCTCATCATTGTTGGCTGAATTATTATACTTAGAGCTAGATATATTAGGATAATTTTATGTCCTTAAATTCTTTACCTTAGTCTTAGATGAATTAACTAATCACATTCAAGATGAAGTTCCTTGTTATATGTTATCTACAACTGATGTTGTACTGTTTGATGAAGTGTACATGATTAAATTCAAAACTCTAAAACGTGGAGGGCACTTTGGAAACAAGAATATCTTGGATATACAACTTAACATGAAGGAAATTTTGATTTGTTATTCTGATATGATCAGATGGTTAAAATAAAGACGAGCTATAGTGAAGCAATTATCATGTGCCCGCCCCTTAGGCAAAAAGAATTTATAAGATTGTTAATATTTACCATATTTTAAAAATTGAAATGTCTAGCTGATAGAAAGCAACACATTTAAAAAAGTTACAACAACAGCAACCTAGTCTTATCCCACTAGGTGGGGTCAGTTATATAGATCCTTCTATATTATTGGACTCTATCCCTACTTTATTATCATTTATATTTAAATAAATTTTATTTTATTTTATTGTTGTTAACTAAGTCTTTTTTGATCTTCCTTTTCCTCGTTTGATATGTATGTTTGTCATAGTTTCAGATCGCCTAATTGGAACATTTATTAGTCTTCTAAGAACATGTCTGTACTATCTTAAATGTATCTCTCGGAGTTTTCCTTCAATAGATACAACCTCGACTTTCTCTTTAATATTTTCATTTCTTATCCTGTCTATTCCATACATTCATTTCAACATCCTCAGAGATGTCTATCCCGCACATTCACTTTAACATCCTCATTTCTGCAACTCTTATCTTTTGCTCATGTGCTCGAGTCATAGTTCAACATTTAACTCCATATAACATAGCAGGTCTAACTGTCGTTTTGTAAAACTTTCTTTTAAGTCTTAAAAGTATTTTACGATCACAAAGAATATCTGACGCTCTCCTCCATTTCAACTATTCGCTTGTATCCTATGCAAGACATCTTTCTCAATTCTTCCATCCTTTTATAAAAATGATTTTAAATACTTAAACTCTTAGTTACCGACAGCTCATTATCTCCTATCTTATCAATTATCTCATTACGCTTAATATTATTAAATTTCAATTTCATATATTCTATTTTTGCTCTACTAAGCTAAAACCTTTTATTTCTAGTATTTCCTGTCAAGATTCGAGTTTAACATTTACTACTTCACTTGTTTTATCTGCTAAAACAATATCATCTGCAAACAACATACACCGTAATACTGTATCTTGGATATGTCCAATGAGTTTGCTCATGATTAGTGTAAAAAGATAGAGACTTAGAATTGATTCTTGATGTAATTTTATTTTTATGGGAAATGCTTTGGTTAATTTGCTTGAAGTCTTCACTCTTATCATTACATCTTCATATATATATATTTAATTTGTTTAATATATACTATGCTAATACATCGCTTTTCTAGAATTCTTCATATAATTTCCTTTGAGACTCTATCATAAGTTTTTTCTTTATCGACACGAATACCATATGTAAGTCTTGTTTTTTTCGATACTTTTTCGATATTTTTCTGTTAGTTGCCTGAGAAGATGTATAACTTCTATTGCCGACCTTACGCATAAATCCAAATAAATTTTCGGTCACCGTGGTATCCTTCCTTGGTTTTTTTTCTATTACTCTTTTTCAAAATTTCATAGTATGACTCATTAGTTTACTATAGTTTATACAATTTTATACATTATCTTTATTTTTATATAAGGGGACTAGAGTACTTATCCTCTATTGATAAGCCATTTTTTTAGTTTTCAATATCAGGTTGAATAACTTTGTAAGTTATTCAATACTTTATTTTTTTAGGTACTTCTATACCTCTATCGAAATATCATCTAGTCTAACTGTTTTTTCATTTTGCATCCAATTTAAAGATTGTTCTACTTCTGAAGTTAAATTGGTTATTTCTATATTCATTTGACCTATTTAAATTATTTAAGTTAAGTTGGTCACATAAATCTTCATTAAAAAGTTGATAAAAATACCTTTTCCATCACTCTTTTATTTTCTCATCATTTACTAGTACCTATTGCATTCATCTTTAATACATTTTATTTGGATAAGATTTATATTCTTCTCTCTTGCCTTAGTTATTCTATAAACGTCTCTTTCCCCTTCTTTTGTTTTCAATTTTTGATATAAGCGTTTAAAATTTTCATTCTTAGCTTCATTTACTGCTTTGTTGGTCTCTTTCTTGACTACTGTATATTTTTTAAAGTTTTCCTCATTCTTACAAGTATAAAATACACGTTGTTAGTTTTTTTTCTTTACTTTCTCTTGTAATTTTTCATTCCACCACCACGATTTTTTACTTGGTGATGCACATCCCTTTGATCCATTGAGTACACTTTTGACTAATATTTTTAACTTTAATATCATCTGATCCCATGTTGTATTTGAGTCATCATATATTTCTCTTAATACTTGTACTCTTATTCTCTCTTTAAATATGTTTTGTTTCTCATTTTTTAATTTCCACCCCTTAATTTTATGTGTTGTGTATATTTTTCTTCTATTGATATAATACTTGAGGCTTATATCCAACACTACTAACTTATGTTGGGTAGTTAAGTTTTCTCTGAGGATGACCTTGTAATCTTTACAAATTTTTCTATTCTTCTTCCTAACTATAAGAAAGTCAATTTACGATTTACTATTCCTACTTTTGAACATAACTAAGTGTTCTTCTCATTTCTTAAAAAACGTATTAACCAGTATAAGGTCATATGTTATCGTAAAATCCAATATAGTTTTTCATTCTTTATTTCTTGTTCCAAATCCATAAGCCTCATGCACCCTATCATATTCCTCAATTTTCGCTTCTACATGTCCATTTAGATCTCCTCTTATTAAAATCATTTCGGTTGACGGAATATTTTGTAATACCTCATTTACGTGGTCTCAAAATTTAGATTTGGTGTGTTCATCTAATCCTACTCGAGGTGTATATATGCTAATTACATTAATAGATTATGCACATATGCTAATTACATTAATAGATTCTTTCGCCACCACTATTTTGAAAGTTATAATCCTATCATCTTTTCTAATTACTACTACTATTTCATCCTTTAGTGAACTATCGACAATAATACCTATTCCATTTCTTATTATATTCCTTCCTGTGTACTATAACTTAAATCTCAAATTTTTTATCATCTTTGCCTTTTCTCTTATCTATTTGTCTCTTGTACACACAAAATGTTAATTCTTTTTCTAATCATTATTTATACTACCTCTATCGTTGTACTAGAGAGCATTCTTAGATTCTATATTGCAAATACAATTAGTTTTAATATTTGTTCTTACCCAATCTATGGTATGAAAACTCTTATATATTTAACACTACATCCATGTTCTCATAGAGATGTAGTGGTCCTTGTTGAGACGTTACAATAAGACCGTATAACGCGTTCTTTCTAGGGAACATCTTGACATTAACACAATAGTTAGATGAATCTATTTATTGAAATTTGTTTGAAAGTCCGTGCTGACTGACAACCTAATGTGCAACTCTCGTCTTTTTTCATCCGGGCTTGGGATCAGTATTGGCGGATTTAACACATTTAAAAAAGTTAAGGTAGCAAAAATGAATAGTTTAAAATGTTGAAAAATGGTATTATTGATGTGTGATGTTTACTAGAACGAAAAAAAAATAAAAAATCTTAATATTTGAGAGCAATTAGATGGGTTGAAATGGCATGGATATGCTCAAAGGCAGCAGCTAATAATTTTATTGTAAAGAAAAGTGGAATCAATTAAAGTGAAAGGGGTGAGGGGGTAGGTGGATACTAATGAAAATTAAAATGATGTTAATATTTGTTATATAGCTTTGCATAGAACTAAATAAAAGTATAAGATCTACTAAATAAAAGTATAAGTCTATATGGAGGACCACAAATAGTTGGAATAAATGTGGCTTGCTAATGATGATGACAACCAGTGATAGTAGGGCATTAATCTTATCAAGTGTGTGGGTATTTTTTCCCTTATATTTTTTTTGAATGCCTGATCATCTGTGTTTGATTTCTCAATTAGTTTGTAAAAAGAATTTGTGGGTGCTAAATGTTGATTTTCTAATCTAAAATTACTGTTTCATTACTTTCATTGATACCGTCTTCAGAATATCTACTAACTTTACATTTTTTATTGTTGCTACTAGGAACATGAAAGTCTTTGCAGTTGTGCCAAATTGATTCATCGGGACAGTCAAGGTACTTCTGATTCTAATCTAGTGTTTGCTCTTTGTTCATTGTGTTTCCAGAAATTGATTAATCATAATTATTTATTTGCCTATTAGTTGTGAATGAACATGTTCAAATACTCATAAAAGGAAAAGATATACTGACCTAGCATGATTAGGGAATTAATTCTGCAATTCTGCAAAAGGTTGGAACCGCCAACCTAGCGGCCCCCCCACCCCGGCCCCACAAGTATGAGGGGGAGTAAATCACGGTGAATGCGGGACCGGCCAGGACGTGGTGGCCGAAGGCTTTGAACAGGGCAGAGATTGATGTTATCGCAAATGCTACCCTAGACCTTCGAACCACTCACCTCATTCTGCAAGCAACCACGCCCTGACCAGCTGACCCCGCCCGTGGGGGCATGATTAGGGAATTAACCCATTAAGTCTTGTAGGTTAAATTTATTCAAAATGCTCGACCATAAGTAGTGGTTTGCTTATATTTGGACCTTGAGGAAACAGGTGGAGAGAGAATAGCAATTGACCCTGCAAATAAAGATGTAACATGGTTTCCTTCTTTATAGCCTTCAATGTCTTCAGCCTTCACTTATTTTTATGCAATTCTGTCACCAATTAGTTGACTTGATCCACCATTAAACTATTTTTCTGACCGCTTTCTTGCAGTCTACCAACGGTTATCTATTCCTACCATAAATTGACTAAACTCTTGTAGACCCTAGTACATCCAATCATTGCTACTCCAGCATGTATGATCAGCGACTCCTTTTGGCTTTCTGGTTGAGACATCAATTGGCAGGAGTCCACCATGAGTCAACTAGAACTCAATCAATTAATTCCCTAATTGACTTGACGCCCATTTTGTTTGGAGCTACTATGCATGAGTCGACTTCTTAGTGAATCAACTCACTAGCCAATTGGAACTATCTCCAATCAACTAGAGCCCCAACTACAATCATCCTAACGATTGAGACTTCTCCTAAGTTGATATCTACTCTCTTTCAATGATATAAGTCTCTCAACTCTCACAATCCACACAAAGACTCACCTTTTGCGGCTTGACTTTGCCACCAAGGTTGTCTCCTGCAAGATTACTAGTCCTCCGGATGCGCCAAGCTCTCGGCTTGCTCCACGTGCCAACTTCGAGTTTTACTTATGTAATTCGCCTTCTTCCATCTATTGTCAATGTTGCACCTCAATATGCCTCATCCTATGATCCTTCTGATGTCTCATACCATACTCCTCCAATCTTTAGCAAGCCTTGAGCAATTGAGCATTGAGCCAACCAACTTGGCGATGGCAAGTTAAGCTCCACAAGCTACTTCAACATCACCCCAATGTTTCTAGTTTTGTAGTCCCTTCGATGCTTCATGCAACCTTCTCTAAACTCCATAAGACCTCCAAGTCATCGCCCCCCTCCCCCCAATAACTATATCTAGCTGAGAACGAGAAAGATTTTAGAATCAGTACATTTTTTAAGCCTAACACAATTCTCAAATCTAGTTAAAGGTTCAATTTTTTTTACTTAATGCTAAACCTAGTTTTGACCCCCATCCAGTTGTAAATGTCAAATACTACTATACATACTACATACTGAATTGTACTCATGCATCAATTCATTAGACATTAAATACAAATTGAATTCATTTCATGCAATTTGAATACAAACCCCAATGTTCTCTTGCATGTAACTCGCTTAAGGCGTAATCATCTACTATTGAGCTTGCCACTCATTCCCAAATCCTTTGACACACCCTAAAACCTTTTAGTGTGCCAAACAATTATTTTTTAGTGTTCCTGACATTTCCAAACCTAGACGTATCACTTGTACCATAATCATATGCTACCCAAGCATATAATGATACATTGAGTTTTGATGATGATGGTTTGTTCCCCAAAGCGGACCTATCATACTTTACCTTTGCTTCCTTAGAATCATGTCCATGCCCTTGCATGTTTTTTTTCTAGATTAATCAGGCCTTGATTTTCTAATTCTAGATTTCTTAATCAAGAATTCTCATGCCTTGCTTATATGTTTCTTGACCTAGGCATATATCTTACCATTCTTGGGTTGTTTTCCTTAGGTTTTTATATTCTTTCCTAACATTAGACATATAATACTCATCATATCTTAAAACATAATTATGCACATGCAATTTAAAATTCAAATTTTGCTTAGAAATGGATACCTTTTCCTTTAACTTTAGAGCTTCCCTTTTATTTGAGCTTTCAACTTCTCTACATTCTTTCTTGGACTTATTCTTCCTCAACCACCTTCTTTGGGCACTTGGTATGTAGTGCCTCCTTTCACGACAAGTGAAGTGTTTGTTTTGAGCTTATGAATAATTTTCTTTATTGTTACTTGGATCATTGTTGGTTTCTAAGATGTATGGAAATTCTTTTTATCAACAACCATTTTATCAACAATCTGAACATCAAAATTTTTATTTGCAGGGCCAATATCAAGATTTTCAGCAACCCTTTCAAGCTCAAAATCAGAATTTTCAGTGTGGGCAGTTTCAACAACAATCAAATCAATTTCAGCAACCTTATCAGCCCCCACAGCAATTTCAACAAAATTTCAACAATTTTCAGCCCCAAAGTCAAAATTCACAGCCTCAATCCCATGAATTTCAGCCACATCAGTTCCAGCCTTCAAACCAAGATTTTTCACAGCCCTATGGTGGTTTCCAACAGCCCCTAAATCAAGGTTTTCAAGGCACAAATTTTCAGCAACCTTCCTCAAACTTTCAAGCAAGTTTTCAACATCAAAATCCATCATTTCAAGCCCAAAATCAGAGCCAACCATCATTTTCTCAAAGTGGACAGATTTATACTCAGTTTCAGCAGCCCACTCAATTTCAAAATCAACAAAGGTCCAATGCACATCAAGGGAATTTTGGGAGTTCTAATGGGCTCATTCAACAACTACAAAAGCTTGAGGAGAGATTGCAACAAAGCTTACAACAACAAGAAGACACTGATGTTCAAAATTTTGAAAGACAGATGAGTCACATGGGCACTATTATCAATCAGCTTCAATCCCAAGGGTCTAATCAACCACCATTGCCACCATCTCAGTCATTTCTGAATCCTATAGAGGATGAGAGCATTATTGTTTTTCGACGTGGTAAAACTATTCCAGACCCAAGACTTCAGATACCTATCTCAGTTTCTGATCAAGACATGGAGCATAAACCACAAAGAGAATCAAATCCTTCAGAGCCAGTGTCAGTCTTCATTGCTGAGAACCTGGAGGAAGCTGATATGGAGCCTGATCAAATGGGTGTAGGGGATTGCACTGAGCCCCAGGGACCACCATTAGTGATTGAGGTTTCAGAGGATTCTGAGGAGAGATATTTAAGTGTAGGGGATTGCATGGAGGCAATACCCCAAGAATCACTTCCAGTTAGGATACATTCACTTGAGTCAGAGCAGGAATCCTCATTCTGAGGAGGATGAAGTTGTGGAGCCACATAATCAGGAATTAGGGCTTATTTGTGATCACTCCAGTATTTGCCATGCTTCAGGTACCTCCTATTCATCCATGGATATTATTCATGCCCATCATTCAGAAAATGTCATAGAGGTACCAGTTTTTGATTTTGTTGGATGTGAGTCATTTCTTTATGCATGCCCTAAACATTTTGATATTGTTATTTCTGCTCTTTCTTACTCCACATGCGTGTGGAAGATTGGTTCTATTTTTGGCCTTGCAGATTTATTTGAAACATCAGATTGCACACTTCCACGGTTGATAGAGTCTCCATTAATGCTGAAAAAGGCAACAACAATTCAAGCAACAATCGAGCTTCCCAAGTGGATGCTCCATCTGAATCACCTTCGACCACCTGAGACATCATTCAAGGAGGTGAAGAATTTTGAAAAAGCAACTCAGCACATTCATGGACCATATTCTGAAGATGCTTACCTCTCCCCGATCCATTCCATTACCGGCGTGGATTTTATTACTGAATCTTCTACAACCGCCAGGATGAGGGGAGTTTGTTCCAACTTTTCACTTTATTTTCATTGTTAATACCATGCTTGTTGTTTTTATTTTGCATTTTTAGTTTAAATCAGTAATAAGTTTCATTTTCATGAGCATTTAAAAAAAAAATACCATTGCATGCATGGTTTAGGGTAGGGAATAAGAACCTTGAAAGTGTACCCCCTAGGATTTCTTTAAATCATGTTAGAAGCTCTTGAAAGAGGATTAAATTTGATTGATTATTCTAGGAATTAAATCCATGGATGAACACTTTTGAATGCTTGCATGACCCTTAGTAATGGAACCTAGATTGATGAACTTGAGAAAATGTGATTTTTATACCTAGTGAGGTTAACCATTTTATGTGATGCACTTAGGTGATTGCCAATCTAGAACTTGCTTGTTTTCTTTCAAGGCTACAATATCTATGATGGGTCCACATTTATATAGGTTTTAAAAATTTCCCCCCATAAACCATCCACCTTTATGCTTTATCCATGTTTAGCCATTTGCATTTGAAATTTTTCTTCCCCATTTTCGATTCACTTTTCATGCTTTCTTGGACATGGGTATTTTAAATGTTATTGATGTTCCTTTGCCCGAGACGGTCAATGATTTAAGTGTGGGGGAGGAGGTTTGAAATTTTGAAGAAAAAAAATTTTTTTTTGAGAAGAGAAATGAGAAGGGTGCCAAATTGGAAGGTTTGTGCCATTTTTGGGTTGTAGCAAGGTGTCAATGAGAGTTTTAATTGAAGCAATTCAGATCTTCATCATTATTTGATGCTACTGATGGGTTTTGTGAGGATACATGATGATGTGAATTTTTCAAAAAGAAGGAGGTTGCAAATACTCAAAGTGTGCCAAGCAAAGGGTAAAAATGAGTTGTGTCACTTCTCATCGCTTTCTTTGTTTTGAATTGATGAATTGAGATGGAATGATACGATATCAGAATGAAATGAGTGTGTTTACAAATTAGTGGAGTTGAGAAGTTGTTTTGAAGGTTTTTACTTACAAGAAGCTTAAGGTGGAAGAAGAAAAAGGGATGAAGTAATGCATGGCCGGAATTGGCACAAAAAGAAGCCACAAATGGTTCAAAAATAATAGAGAAAATGGTGGATTCAAAAGTGGAAGAATGGAGCTCATGAACTACTTGAAAATCAAGCATGCCCACATTGTGCCAAAACAAAGATTTTGTGTGCAAATTGTTGATTTTTGAAGCTTCTCATAAATTGGTTTCAAAGGGAATTGATTGAGATAAATTGTTGGAAATGCATTGATTGAAAAGGCAAAAGAATGCAGCAGATAAGTGGGAGGCTTGAAATCAAACAAATCAGAAAAAAAAAGAGAAGAAAACAGTTTGAAAAGAAGAAAAAAATTGATGAGTGCAAGTTGTGAACTGTTTTGTTTGGTTTTCCTTCAACGAACCAACTGCAAAGCAATCGAAGAAGTGAGATTGAAGTGCAATGAGCGTTGGCATCAATTCAGTTCAGAGAAAAAAAATCAGAAACAGAATACAGAAATCAAAAAAAAAAAAAAAAAAAAAAGAAGAGTATCAAGTGTTTCAAGTTGAGTTTCAAGATTTTGATCAGTGATTGGACCATGGTAAAAACCTACTCCATTTCAGTTGATTTCTAAACAACAAATTCAGATGTTAAGATTTCAAGAGTGTTGCTGCAACAGAAAAAGAAAAATCAAAAACAAAAACAGGAAAAAAAAAAAAAAAAACAGTTTTGCAGTTTTTAATTTCAGCTGTTTTGCAATTTTTTTAGCCACTGATCCGAATTTAAATTTCATGGAACTTTGCATGGATATTAGCATTATCAATCAAGCTTCATAATGCAAAAAGAATGGAGGCAAAAGAGCAAGAAACAAGAGAGAAAAGCAAGATTTCGTTTTGAGAAAAAAATCAGTTTTTCAGCTTTAATTTTCAGCCATGTTCTCTAATTTTGCTGCTACTAATCCGAATCTGGATTTCATGAAAATTTTGCATGGATATTAGCATTATCAATCAAGCTTCATGATGCAAAAAGAATGGAAGCAAAAGAGCAAGAAACAAGGGAGAACAAGCCAAATTTCAGATTCAATTTCAGTAATTTTCAGAATTAAACATGCCAATGATACATTGAAATTGCGGATTCGTGTGAGGTGAATTTTGGTTTCTGATGATTGGATGCTATTTCTTATCTCTTGTGAAATCTAAATGTGAAAGGAATTGAGCTTGATTCGAAAGGAAAAAATGCAAAATGGCACATTTGGGTGAGAATTGAAGAAAAGAATGAAAGAAAAAAGAAGAAGGAGTTTGTATCAAAGAGGAATGGAGTTTGTATCAATGAGTTTGAGTTTATCAGAATTGATTCATGGATCTGAAAGAACATGGAAACAAATGGAATACAAAAGAAAGAAAGAAGAAAGAGTGGCAAGGTTCATTGATTTACATTTAAACATACTCATGTCTACCACTTCATTCACTCTTCTCTTGAAATTTCTTTTGTCTTAAATTTTTATTTCTACATTTTCTAATTCCTTTGTTTCACTCATTGATTCCTTACATTTTCAGTAAGCCTAGTATATGTGGATTCCAAATCATGAATGGTAGTGGAGAGTAGAAAACAAGCAAGCCTATGGAAATGCATGAAACCTAAGTGCTTGAGTGAGCTCCATCTCCTTTTTGATCATGAATTAGAATTAGGGTGAGAGCCACTGATTTATCTATTGAAAACAACCTCGTGAGATTCAGTGTGATGCATTTTTCTCAATTAGTCAAGAAAGGTGAAACTTACTATGCGGTTAACCAAATACAAGTCTAATTCATGGATTTAAGCTTTTGAGACTTTACAAGCTTAGATAATTTTCTTTTAATTGTTTCTAATCATGATTGAGGATGATCTAGGGGGGTACAATCCTAGTTTATTTTGTTGACTTGAGCGGGACGCTCAAGGGTAAGTGTGGGGGAATTTGATGAGTTAGGGTTTTATTAATTTTTAATCGATTTATTTTTGGGCTTTTACATGAAAATGATTATTTATTGAATCGATTTGATCATATTTGTCCTATATTGCATAATTTGAGGTTTGATATAATTTTTGTGATTTAATGGTGAATTTTTGGCATTAATTGGATTTTAATTGATTTTAGGGTTAAATCGGATCCGACTCGAGCTCAACCGTGGTCAAATCAAGTCAAATTTGTCAAATTGATCAAGCCAACATGAAGGACATGATCTGGATCGAGCCCGATCAAAATCCCGGAATTTTTTGGAAGCCCTAAGAAGCCCTAAAGCTCTAGATCAAGTTCTGACCGTTGGATTCAAAATCAAAGGCCCAGATCATTGATTAATCAAAGTATATAAACAAAAACTTTACCCGATGAACAGTGGCTGCGCCACTGTTCATCGTCCCGAAACCGCGACCGCGAGAAGCCCCTGTTCACCGACGTACGCGCACGGCCAGCCCCGTCCTCCCAAACCTATCCCATTGCAATCCTTGATCGATGAGGAGTCCAACGCCGGCCGATTGGGTATATTCCGGCAGCCGGAGGAGGCTCGTCGGCGAGGGTTTCACCGGCGGCACGTTTCCTTGTTTCTTGCGTTCTCCGGCCATCCACAGCACAATCCGGCGCCGCGCTTCTTGGAGGGGTTCTCCTAGGAGCGCGAAGCATCCCTTGGAACTACCAGCAACATCAATCGGAGCACGGTGGAAGCAAGGAACTCCAGTTTTTGCCAGCTTCGAAAAGCTACTGTGCAAGCGTCTGTCAGCTCCGGAGAGGGTTTCTTCGGGGTTTCTCAGGATTCGGGCAGCTAGCAAACCACCCAGAAGACCGCGTGGAAGACTCCAATTGGATCAGTAAGAGCTTGATTGACACCCAGCTGAGGAGAAGCAATCGGAGAAGGGAAGGAGGATGTCACTGATTTTGCATTGCATTTCATTTGAAAATGTCAACAAAACACCAAAACCCCATTTTATATAGAAAACCCAAAAAGAGACGACACATAAGCTCGAATTAAATGATTTTCTACTAATCCTTGGAAAAATACGACTCGAGGCCCCTATACTTCATTTGCTTGGATTTATCGTGGGTTTTCGATAAAATCTATAAATTCTGACACCCAATTTAGGGTTTTCAGCCCTCTCTGACCTAATCCGGAGAACACCTAGTTTAGGAGCCCTCTCTGACCTTTCGAAGAGCGATCAATCTGAATATGAACTTAAATCGTTGTCAACATCAAAACAACAATCAGGACAAAACTGCATCAACAGGAGTTGCTGAACTTGGCTGCGGGTATGGGCAACCTCCACTCCAACGCCAAGATTCGGCGGTTAGCGACACGCAGGTCGATGGACTGTAGGAAAGCTCGCTTGCTGTCTGCCCTGCGCTCTCGCTCGAGGTCCAGGATGGCCTCTTGGAGCTCGGCGGCCTTGCGAGTCCAGACCTCCGCTTGACGCTCGGCCGCCTCCTTTTCCCTGATAGCCTCGGTCAGGCGTTGAAATATGTCCATTGCTCTAAGGAAATATTTAATGATGAGTAGAGGGTGATAGGGAAGAAACAACAATACAAAGCATATATATAGACTCCAGATGACCCTCTTCGCCGTTGGATCTCATCAGGAGATGTAGAAATCCGAATCCCAAGGTTCATAAAAGTGAAATCAAAGACACGTGCTAGTTGTGGTCAAATACATAAGAAGGAAATCACACAGAAAGGCGCTTGATGAAGCGAATATACACAGTTAAGTTCAGGGATGTTGGAAAACAGTAAATCAAGAATTCCGTTCTCTGCCCGGCCTTCAGTCCTGACTCGGCGGGAGAGCCTCTGTAGCCCCCTCAGGAGCTTGCGGGGTTGAAGTAGAGCCTGTACCTTGAAGAAATACCCTCGGCCATCTTTTTCCGAAACTCGATCCAATCCTTGGCAGGGTTAAAAGTATCCAACCTCAGGTCTCGAGGAAGAAGACCTGATCGGCGAAGCTGACGAAGAGCTGCCATCATTCCCAATTGGAAAGCTCGTTAACCTCTCTGGTCCATAGATTTGATAAATTCTGGGGAAGAGGGAGATATTCTTCCTTTGCCTTTTCCAAGCGCTCGGCCTCCCTGGAACGGTACTCGGCCATCTCAGCCTTTACGCTTGCGACCTCCACCCGGGCATTTGTTTCATCGGCCATGAGGGCAGCCTTCGCTTTTGGACCGTGTTCAGGAGTTGGTTGAGAAGCTCTTTCTCTTGGATAGCTTCCAACCTCTCCTTCTCCCTAGCTGACCGGCATTCCTCTGCCTGAGAGCGAGCTTCCGCAGCTTCTAAGCTGGCCGACGTAACCAAACCCTTCTGATGGGTTAATTCCTTCTCGAGTTCATTGGCCCGGGCCAAGTAACCCTCCGACCGTTTGCGATACAGCTCGAGCTCGGCCAGCACCTTATCCCGGGCCGTCTCCGCGGAGAGTTGTCTCTCCTGAAGTGGCAGCACCTTCACCCTTCATTGAAACCCTAGCTGGCCGGCGGCGGAACAAGGCGGCAGCAGCAGCGGTGGTGAGAAAACAGGGCAAGGCAACGGTGGTCGAGCTCGGGAGTAAGTGGGAGCAAGGGGAAAGGAATCAGATACCTATTCTCGACTCTCCTTCGGCGGTCAGCAGGACGCGCGCAAGCTCCAATCACAGCGGCAACAACGAGGAAACCAAGCAGAAGGGATTTACGACGGGTTAGGGTTTTTCCTCCTTGCTCTTCTCTCGTGCTCAGATCGCCTCGACCTCCTCCCCTTTTATCCTCGCTGCCGGCACAAGGAAGTCGCCAAGAAATCGGGGCAACGATGACGAATCGTCGCCAAGGAAGACAATCTACGATCAGGTGATCGCGGTTTGTGTGGGCTGGGTCAAGAGAAAAAGGAAAAAAAACCCGATTTGATTGAACCAAGTTCGAGTCAATACTATAACAACTCGATTTTACGTTTGGTTTGCTTGGTTCGATGATCAAACGACATTCGATTTGACCTAAACAAGTTTTATTTGATTTATCTTCTCAAGATAAATTTGGTCATCCCTTTTATTTTACCAAAATAGTTTTCACTATAAACCAAACCAAGTTAGTTTAATTTTGATTCAACATCAAGCTTCTTCTGATTTAAACCAAACTAATTTTTCTTGTTATTTTGTCCAATCAAATCAACATTCTTTCGATCTGAGAATCTAATTCTCAAACTCATTATAAGTTCTTCCGAAAACTTCTTGTTCATGTGATCTAATAGGTTCCCGATTATGTTGGTCGTCCGCAATTAACCATTAATTGTGGAATGATCATGAGTGACACCTAGTAGTATATCATGATCCCCAATTAATCAAAAAATCAACGATTGATTCCAGAATGATTTCTAAACCTTTCAGCTGCTTTAATAAACGTGTCTCATTCCTTTCACCGTCTTATACCCGCTCGGTTCAGGACATAGTCTGTCTGTATCAGTCCACACTAGGTTGATTACATCACACCTAGTCTAAGCTACTTTCTTATTCTATGGATTCAAGTTATTTGCATATGTGTCCAAGAGTGTTATACTCTTGACATGTGTTGCTTTGACCAAAGACTTTTAGTAACAATCCCAACAAGCAGCCGCAGGGTATATGTCTCTCTTAGCAGAGAGCAATGAATCTTCTATGAGTTATTCAAACACCTTCGGGTAATTCAATTTATACCCAATCATCCCGGATCCACACCTTATTAAAGATGTCTACTTAAGATGTTAAAAATATAAGCCTACATAACCAAGGTGACTTGAATATCGCAAGTCTAAGGAAACTCGCACTTAAGCCACATTGATATCTTCGTTGGCATGTGCTTAAAAGAAACCATACAAAGTCTTAAGGCATATCACTCTAATGAACTGATTACCTTTAATCAGCATCCACGTGTATCTCTCAACATCCAATGTCTCCAGCTAGTGAGATCGACTGCTTGTGGAACCAAGGAGTTTAAACGTACTACTCTTAACAGAATCAATGACGTTCGTAATCGTCAATTCATCAATTAGGAATAATTTTAATATATTTATAATTGCACATGTAGAGATCCTAATAAGTTGTGATCCAATTATAAATTCTCTCATGTTATAAATCATATTGCAGACATTCAGTAATTAGTTTAAGATCCAATCAAACGTAAGAAATTACACACTTAAAAAGTAAAATTTATTTATTATTAAATAATTTAATAATACAACCATAAGGTGATTGCCTTAGGACATCTCTCAAACATAACAAAACGAAGGTCTAAGATCGGACCAATGTGGCAGTAGGAGTCAACAGGATCTAAGGGAAGATGGCTCCGCCCAAAGTGAAGCTAGGCCGAGACAAAATGTTGTCTCAACCTCATATTGCCACCTCAGCTTCGATTCTCATCTTAACTTCCGGCGTCGTCTCGGTCTCGGACCTCATCTAGGTCTCCAGCGCCATCTCGATCTCGAACTTCGTCTCGGCCTCTGGTGTCGTCTCGGTCCCAAACCTCGTCTCGGCCTCTAGTGTCGTCTTGATCCTGAGTTCCACTTTTGCATACTCTGCAAACTCCCATCTTCCATGGGCCCACTAATGGGGAATGCGAATATTCTCGAGAACATGCGATAGCGTAAGAATAAACAAGCGATTACAAGATACCTCAACTACTTTTTTCTGCATATAAGGCCAAAAGGAAATGACTGTAGGATTTGATCCCCTCGTAGGTTTCCATAATGACATCGCTCCATCCGATGTGGAGATGCATTTTGACGATTATAAAAATCCTAAAAGGGTTTTTATTCCAAGTTCCACTCTCTGAACTCTCCTCTCTTCACCTTCCTTTCCAAAACAACCTTTCTCTTTGAAAGAACTCTAATTTGAGTGTTGGAGTAGCCTGTTGGGACTCTCCAACACCAGTCTAACCTCTTGTTGAAATGCATTTCGAGTTCTGTTCATCGTCGCCATCCAGATCCTCCAGGAGGTCGCATACGTTGGATCGTTCATTGACTGGTGATTTAACCATCCGTGGTATTTGGCCGGAACAGATAGAGTGAGCAACATGATCATGTGGCAAAAAAGGTGAAAACGATTACCTCGAGCATCCTTCAATATCGGTCCCATAGCAATCTGAAGAGGATAAATTACGGTGATCGAGCGACCTCTTCAAGTGGGAGAGAATTTATTTTTCAAATTTCCTCCTAGTATTCGATCCCTACTCTCATGTGGCAATCTACCATCCGAATATCAACTCTACTATACTCGTGAGGGCACGAGCGACATGATCGCTATACTGGGAGAAGATGATCGAGCACATGAAATCGTATTATATATATAACGTGTCGAGGTTATGAATAAGGATGTAATAATGGACATGAGGGAAATACGGTGACAGACACATGTGAATTGTTGGTGGGGAATATTTTTGATTGGGGTATTTCAAATATAAGGAGTGCTTGCTGTTTGGTGATTAGAGCCTTTAATTTGGATTGGGTCAATTGGGTTGGTCCATCCTGCTAAATAATTCAAGTGAGTTTAGTTGAAATTTATCAATTCATTTTAAAGTGAGTTCAGATGGACTTACCCCCATTTAAGTCGTGACTTACATGTATCGATCCGTAGTGGACTTAGATTGATATGCGAATTGAGAAAATATATATTTTTTAAAAAATTAAAATTAAAATAGAAAACACAATAGACTAGATCCGTCTAAACTGCAATCAAATTTAAAAATTTCAATTTGATCCGTTTAAATTATAATTCAAATTTAAAAATTTTAATATTTTTTTATTTTTAAATAGATTCGTAGGTTGATCCTCCTAATCTGTAACTCGTCTCAGATTAGATTGGATTAGAGATTTTTTAATCCGCTAAATTAATGATCGATCCATCCTATCGTATGATAAATTTACGAAGGAATTGACCCACCCTATCATAAATTGACTTGATTGACAACTCTAACGGCGAGTGAAGGTGGCCGTTTTCGAAAAGGGACGTGCTACCTAAACAATTTGTTATTAGAAAATTAAAATAGCGCTTGTTTTTTAAATATATATACAGATATATTATAATAGGCTAAAAATCAAATGTGCATCATTTTATTTTATTTATATATATATATATATATATTAAAAGGATATTTTATTTTATTTTTTATCTTAAAGATATATTTATTTTAACATTATTATAGAACTTATATTATAATTACTATAATTAATTTTGATGTTATAACACATAGCTAAAATTAATATATATAGTAATTTTGATTGAATTTAAATAATTTTAACCAAAACAAAAAAGAATATTTTAATATAATATATTTTATATGTAATAATTTAAAATTTTAAAATTTACTAAATAATATGTATATTTTTATTGCAAAAAGTATAGTCATTGATAAGTCAATCTTATGCGAGACAAAAATCTAATGTCATCCATATATATATTTTTAAAGTACTATTTATTATTCTCTTAAATTATTATTATAGGTGCTATCAAATTGTATTTTTCTAAGTGTTATCAAATTGCATTATAGAATTACATAATACATTTTATGAAATTATATTCTAAGTGCTACCATATTACTATTAAATTTGTGTATGAACAAAAGGATACTCTTTTATCGAATCATTCACAAAGAGAATGCTAGTCTTAACTTAGTTTGTGTCAATATTTATCATTGCTACAAGTTCTTTAGCCTTATTATTATTATTATTATTTTCTTCTTTTTCAGGCTCGTAAATGTCTATTTAGTTGCGACAAACATCTAGTTGACAAAGATATTTTTTTAGGACGGGAGCCTTTTCTATTTTATTCGATGAAATTAATCAACACACATAGAAAACAAATATTAGTTTTAAAAATAAACAAACTTCAACATAAACAACTAACGAAGAGCCTTTAGGGAAAAAAAATCCATTTGGCGAAATCATTTATAGAGCTATATATCAAAGATTTTGGTTAGACCAAGGGAATATTTTCTTAAAGTGGTTTGGCCCTTAACATGGTTCTAACAGTTAATTAAAATGTTTGATAAATTTATAATTAAGGCTATTTGAACAATATTTTGATACTTCAAAAATTAATATAAAAGTTAAGTAGTGATAGAATATTAATATTAAATATAGACTTTGATAAATTTCACATGGGCATATCCACAATAAAAGGAATATATATATATATATATATAAAGCAATAATTCAAATATTTAGTTTTTATTATTTAATAATTAATTTTTTAATTTCAGTAATTAATAGGAAATAATTATAATTAATCCATATTAAGATTAGCATAAGTTTTCTATTTACAATATTTATTTTTATATTTACTGTTCAATTAAGTTTATAAGAGAAGTCGAATATTTTAATTATCTTTGAATTAATATAATTTTCAATTTTATTTTTGACTTGTTTGAACTCAGGGCCGGCTTTAGGCATAGGCCTTACCGGATGGTAGATTATTAAACCCGATCCGGAAAGCCTCCTGTCCCTTCGCATTCTTTCTCACCGCGTCCCGATCTCGCCTCAAAAGACGCCCAATCTCGCATCTTCGGCTCTTCAGTCTTCATCTCCCCTCTTCTTCGACCGTTCGACGCGAGCAGCGAGCTCAAGCAAGCGCCAGGCAAAATCGCGATTTTCGCGTTCTTCCTCGTCCCTCTTCTTCGACCGTTCGACGCGAGCAGCGACAGCGAGCTCAAGCAGGCGCCAGCCGCCAGGCGAAACCGTCTTCCTCACCCCTCTTCTTTGACCGTTCGACGCGAGCAGCGAGCTCAAGCAGGCGCCAGGCGAAACTGTGAATTTCGCGTTCTTCCTCAGGGCGTTCGGCGTTCCTGACCGGGAGGAGACGAGGAGTTCAATGCGGATCGTCAGATTCGCTGAGATTTTCGCTGGGCATTCGACGTTCTTCCTCGGGGCGAGTGGTAAGGGTCAAGGGGGCTTGATTCTCTTGCTCTTGCTGCTGATTGCGTCTTGTTTACTTCGTATTTGGGCGTCGAGAGCATCGCGACGTGAGAACGACGGGGTAGAATAAGCAACTCACCAGTTCTAAAGAATCCAGAGCGTAAGGTGAGTAACTCTTAATTATAATCATCGTATTAATAGAATGGACGTAGAAAGAATAGTAGGCTAGTGCTTATAGTTGAGTAAAGGAAGTAAACAGTGACTTTAGCTGTCGCTATCAATCCAATCTCGAGAGTTTCTTTTTTTCCTTTTCTTCCATTATTATTGTTGCTGATATTTAGCCTTTAGGTAGTGATTTTTTGTGTTTAATCCAGCTGTTCTACAAGTCCTTTGACGAATCGTTCGAGGGGCAGTGGATCGTTTCTGACAAGGCGGACTACCAAGGTAAATTACTTCTGTTTTATTATTAATTCTCAGTAGATCGTTCATTATAGTAAATATTCATCTTTCAATTTCTATTATTATTTGAATATAAATATGTCTGCTAAAAAATATGATTCTGGACATATAAAATGCATGAAAAAAGAAAAATAGAAGAATTTAATGAATCTCAAAAAGGTGCACTTGATAAATTTGTTATTAATAATAAAAATCAAAACTCAAAAAATAATATAATTTAAATTTTAAATGAAAAATCAATTAAATTAAAAGATAATACTATAGGACAAAAAGAAATTTGTCTTAATTTAAATGAAGAAGATAATACTAATTCAGAAGAAAATAAATCAATAGATCTCAAAAATAATAATACTGATAAAAATATTATTGAAAATATATATGACCCAGCACAATGGAAAAATATAAATACAAATTTAATAGATTTATTAGTTGAAAAAGGTCCAATTAGAGAAATCTATAAATACCCAAATGATGAAAATTGTAGACATTTTTCTACAATGCATTATATCCGAAAATTACCAAATGGAGAAAAACATGATAGAAGATGGTTAATATATTCAAAAGAATTAGATAAAGTATTTTGCTTTTGTTGTAAATTATTTAGTAAAAAAATAATTACAATTCAATTAGCAAATGAAGGTTGTCGAGATTGGAAAAATCTTAGTGCCAAGCTTAAAAGTCATGAAACAAGCAGTGACCATATTATAAATATGAATACTTGGTTTGATATTGAAATGAGATTACTTAAAAATAAAACTATCGATCAAAATTTACAAGAAAAGATAAACAAGGAAAAAGAACATTGGAAAAATGTTTTAATAAGAATTATTATTGTAATTAAAAATCTTGCAAAAAATAATTTAGCATTTCGTGGTACAAATGAGAAGATTTATCAAGATAATAATGGAAATTTTTTAGGTTTAATTGAAATGATTGCAGAATTTGATCCTGTAATGCAAGAACACCTCAAACGTATTCAAAATGGTGAAACTTATAATCATTATCTTGGTCATAATATACAAAATGAGTTAATAAATATATTAGGAATAGAAATAAAAAATACTATAATTAAAAAAATAAAGGAAGCAAAATATTTTTCTGTTATACTTGATTGTACTCCAGATATAAGTCATCAAGAACAAATGTCTCTTATATTAAGATGTGTAGATATTTCAACAAGTCCAATTAAAATAGAAGAATATTTTATAGAATTTTTAAAAGTAGATGATACATCAGGAAAAGGACTTTTTGATACGCTTATCACTATATTAAAAGAAATTCAACTTGATGTACAAGATATAAGAGGACAAGGTTATGATAATGGATCTAATATGAAGGGTAAACAACAAGGTGTACAAAAAAGACTGCTAGATATAAATTCTAGAGCTTTTTATACACCATGTGGTTGTCATAGTCTTAATTTAGTACTATGTGATATGGCTAATTCTTGTCCTAGTGCTATAACATTTTTTGGTGTTATACAACGTATTTACTCATTATTTTCCTCTTCTACCAAAAGATGGAAAATCTTACTAGATTATGTTTCTAAATTAACTCTAAAACCATTATCACAAACACGTTGGGAAAGTCGTCTTGAAAGTGTTAAAGCTATAAAATATCAAGCTCCACAAATAAGAGAAGCTTTATACAAACTTGCAGATACTAGTGATGATCCTAAAACAAAAAGTGAAGCAATTTCTTTAGCAACATATGAGATTGAAAATTTTGAATTTTTATTAGGTATGGTTATTTGGTATGATATATTATTCGCAGTTAATACTGTTAGTAAATTTTTACAATATAAAGATATGAACATTGCTATTGCATTAGATCAATTAAAAGGTCTTATTTCTTTTTTGAATGAGTATAGAGAAAATGGATTTATATCTGCTATGATTTCTGCTAAAGAAATTGCAAATGAAATGAATATAGAACCAAAATTTCGTGAAAAACGTGTAATTAGAAAAAATAAACGATTTGATGAGAATGTAAGTAATGAAGTAAAATTATCACCAGAAGAATCTTTTAAAATCAATTACTTTAATTATATTATTGATCATGCTATTTCTTCACTTCAAAGTAGGTTTGAACAATTTAAAATATACGAAGATAATTTTAATTTTTTATATGAGGTAGAGAAGTTAAAATTTCTTGATAATGATTTTTTAAAAGAAAAATGTTTGAATCTTGAAAATTTTTTAACACATGATATGTCACAAGATATTGATGGTTTAGATTTATTTTTAGAATTGAAAGTTTTAAAAGAAATAATAAATCCAGAATTAAAAACAGCACTTGAAGTATTAAATCTTATAAAAAAATTAAATTCTTTTCCTAATGCATGGATAGCTTATAGAATATTACTGACCATACCTGTTAGTGTAGCTTCAGCGGAAAGAAGTTTTTCAAAATTAAAATTAATAAAGTCTTATTTACGTTCAACTATGTCTCAAGAAAGATTAAATAATTTAGCAATGTTATCAATTGAAAAAAATTTATTATTAAAACTTGAATATGAAAATTTAATTAATAATTTTGCATCTAAAAAAGCAAGAAAATTTAATTTTATATAAAAAATTTATTTTTAAAATTAAAATTTTAATTTATTTTAAAAAATTTTTAAACCCACCATTGTCGGTCTCAAGTCCGAATAAAAAAGGGTGAGAGAAAATTTTTTAAAATAATAACAATCATTTTTAAAAAAATTTCGCCTAGGGCCCTCCGTAGGCTTGAGCCGCCCCTGGTTGGGTTAGGCCCGCCGGGTTGGCCCGCCCCGCCAAGAAATTTAGGCGGGTTGGGTTGAAATTTTATCAACCCATTTTAAGATGGGTTGAGGTGGGTTGGCCCGCCTAGGCCCGCGACCCGCGTGGGTTGGCCCGCGGCGGGCTTGGGTTGGCCCGCGGGTTGAGAAAGTTTATTTATTTATTTTAAATTTTAAAATTAAAGTATAAAACTTAATGAATTAGTGGGTTTCATCTATTTAAAATACAATTTAAACTTAAAAATTATAATTCAAACTTAAAACTTTCAACTTAATCAATTTAAATTATACTTCAAACTTAAAATTTTTAATATTTTTTTATTTTTTAACAGGCCCGCGGGTTGGCCCGCCTAACCCGCGGCCCGCCTTGAGTTGGGTTGGGTTGGAGATTTCTCAACCCGCCAAATTGGTGTGTTAGCCCGCCCCGGCCCGCCATATGATGGACCCGCCATGGGTTAGCCCGCCCCGCCATGGGTTAGCCCGCCCCGCCATGGGTTGGCCCGTTTGACAGCTCTAAAGGTGATGATGATTCTCTCTCTCATCTCTGTATTTTTTTCCATTTATATATATTTATCGATCAACTGATACTTTTATCTTCCAGTCGTCCATGAAGATTCAAATTTGAATGCACTTTAGTGTGCTACATTGTGTTTTTTTTTTGGTACCAAGCGAGGCTGCAAGTCAAACAAGGACTTACACTACAAAAAAATCATGATTTTGCGATGAATTTTAAAAAAAAAAATCGTCACAAAATTTTTTGGCGACATATTTTACGACGAATTTTTTTCGTTGCTATAAAGTCGTCGCCTATTTTGGCGATGAAATTTCTCATTTCGTCGTAGATATTTGCGACGAAAACTAAAATTCGTCCCCAAATTCGTCGCAAATCTGCGACGAAATCCAGATTCGTCGCAAATCTGCGACGAATGATTTTCGTCACAGATTTGCGACGAATCTGGATTTCATCGCAAATTTGCGACGAAAGTGTTTTCGTCACAAATTGGCGACGAAAATGGGTTTCATCGCCAATCTGCGACGAAAATGATTCGTCGGAGATTTGCGACGAATCTGGTTTTCGTCGTAGATTTGCGACGAATCCGGTTTTCGTCGCAAATCTGCGACGAATTTGGAGACGAATTTCAGTTTTGTCACAAATTATCCAATTACGATATAAATGCGACGAAATCATTTTCGTCGTAAAATTCGTTGCAGATTTGCGACGAATCTAATTTTCGTCGCAAAATCAAATTTTTTTCTTTCCTACCCCTTTATTTGTTGATTATCTTGTAGATATAATACACGATCCATATGCTTACTTACGTTTCACGTCTTAATACTACTGTCAACCCCTCTCAGACTATGAAAGATAAATACAAGGCAGATTGCAAATGCAAAATTGAATCTCTAATAATTCACAATTACGGGAAGCAAAGTCACCGTCCGGATCAAAGAAAGAGACTTGTTTTGTCTTCCCATCCGGTTGGTTGGGTCTTCTCGAACGTTTTTATCCCCTTCTCCTACACAAATAAATAAATATACTAGATTTATGACATACTACTCGGAACTACCTTAACAAACAATTGAAGGAGCGAAAGCATAATAATCTCAGTAAAGATCGAACCTTCAAAGATGTTACAAAAGCAACATAGTTGGAGACGCCGAAGGAGATGTGGAGTCCCCTCAGGAGGGCACTTGGATCAAGGACAGCCGATGGAACTTCGGGGAGCTTCGGCTTGGGATCCTTCTCGACGAGATGCATAGAGAAGGACGGCCGAATGTGGAGCCAAATCACCTCGAATTCACCAAACTTGAGGGGTGTCAATCTGCTCGAACCCTAACACCTTGAAAAAGAGCAGAAAGAAGAAATGGAGCAAGTAGTCGATTCTCGCTGCCGCAGAGAATAGACGACGGTGAAGATGATGGTTAGAATAAAGGACAAAACCGAAAAAATCCATGAAACCCGGCTAACTTCCCCTTTACCTCTCCGGTCCGGCGATGCCCTATGCGGTCGGGAGCAGCAGGCGACGTCGGCGTCCCGCGGCAGCGACTCAAGGCGTGGCGACGGCTGTGGGGTGGAGGAAAGGCGAGGAAGGGAAGAAGAAGAGAAGAGGGGACAACGTCGGCAAGTGTGGGTGGCGACGTTGGGCAGCAAGGCGGCAGTGGCTTCGATCGGCGGCTGAGTGGCGGTGTCCACTGGGCGAGGGGCCGGTGGTGTGCTGTTGGCGAGGAAGGAGAGGCGGCCTCGGTTGTCGGCGGCGTCGGCTGGAGAAGATGGAGAGGCGGTGGCAGCGAGGAGGAAGAGAGGAGAAGCGGTCCGGAGGGGAAAGGAGCGGGCGAAGATCTCGGTTTAATGTTAAAACTTTGCAACGAATCATAGGTTTAATGTTAAAACTTTGCGGGCGAAGATCTATGATTCGTCGCAGATGTTGCGATGAATCTGTGATTCGTCGCAGATTTTGCGACGAATCTGTGATTCGTCGCAAATTAGCAACTAATTTGGCGACGGACATGCTTTCGTCGCCAAATGCATCCACCATCCCGATCCCTTCTCCTTTGCCAAATTGGCGACGAATCGAGAATTCGTCACCAAATTTGCTACGAATAGCAGATTCGTCGCAGATTTTGCGACGAATAGCAGATTCGTCGTAGATTTTGCGACGAATCTGTGATTCGTCGCAGATTTTACGACGAATCTGTGATTCGTCGCAAATTAGCAACTAATTTGGCGACGAACATGCTTTCGTCGCCAAATGCATCCACCATCCCGATCCCTTTTCCTTTGCCAAATTGGCGACGAATCGAGAATTTGTCGCCAAATTTGCGACGAATAGCAGATTCGTCGCAGATTTTGCGACGAATTGTAGATTCGTCACAAAATCTACGACGAATTGCAGATTCATCGTAAAATCTGCGACGAATCTGCTATTCGTCGCAAATTTGGCGACGAATTCTCGATTCGTCGCAAATTAGCAACGAATTTGGCGACGAAAATTCTTTCGTCGCCAAATGCACTAACTCATCCACAATCTCGAACCCTTCTCTTTTGCCAAAGTTGGCGACGAATCACGAATTCGTCGCCAAATAGCGACGAACTGTGTGACAAAAATTTATCATCGCAATTTCCGCAACTAAACTTTTTTCGTCGCCAATTTCGTTGCCAACTTGCGACAAAACTTTATTTCGTCGCAAAATTTGTCCCAAATTTGCAACGAAAATAATTCGTCGCAAAATTTCGTTGCTAATACCCTATATTTTTGTAGTGTTATCTATGATAAAAGGCATCAATATACAGGTCTTTGGAAACAATGACAATTTCTTTCATCGATTTCTTCTCTTTATAGAGATAAATTGTTTGGTGGCAATGACTGAATCAATCAGTTTGTATTTGCTGCAGCAGTTCTGTTTATGTTTAAGGAGGAGCTGGTGAGAGCAGCCCGGGTTCTAGTAACGGGCGAGCTCAGACTGATCAAGTCCAAGTCGAAACC
The DNA here is from genome assembly GCF_044706935.1 of Curcuma longa. Classification (NCBI taxonomy): domain Eukaryota; kingdom Viridiplantae; phylum Streptophyta; class Magnoliopsida; order Zingiberales; family Zingiberaceae; genus Curcuma; species Curcuma longa. The sequence goes on from NC_133881.1 coordinate 6,505,753, forward strand.
TTCATAACTGTATTCTTTTTTTTTCTTGGTTTCACTTCCCATTTAAATTATCTTAGAAATTGAAAGTCATATGTATTAGAATTTTGGGATCATAATTGTAATTATAAATGTCATATCATCAATTAAATAAGTCAAAATTTAATGTGATCAAAATTATGTTTAAAGAATTTGACTTAAGGGCTTAATTATCATGAATATAATAATGTGGATACCATATGTGCAATTTTAATTGGTTGAGGGGCCAAATTAGAAATATACAAAGTTGGATAATTATAAAAGGGGTTATGGTCCACAGAACGACGCTTTTAGTTTTGTTCCCCATCGACAAAACTCTCTGGAATCTCAGGAAAATCTACAAATTGAAGATCTTGACTTTAGATCGACTGCAAATCATGAATCCTGATATGCTTCCACAATTATGATTATTATATTTATGATTTCTTGAGAATTGAGTAGAGTTTAGGGTTTTCTATTAAGATTTCCCTATCGATTTTTCCTACAATATGAGTTGGAATAACAAAGTAGCTCATCAGAACTCTTTGCAGGAAATAGCCAGGTTTATGATGGTCTTGTATAATTCGTGGATCGTGTTCACGGAGGACTAAATTGTCGATTGATTCGAATACATTGGTTTATATATATAGACTCCAGTTGCATTGCGATTTAATGCATTTTCCAGATTTTTGCTTGTTTGCTGAACTATTAGTTTCCTTTAGAATCTGAAACGCAACAGCAGCAAAATTTTCATCTGTGATTTCGTCCAGATGTTTTTCGATCTATCAGAAGACACCACCATCAGACTCTCAAGAGCTTCTTCTGGAGGCTGAACTTGACACATCCTGTTTGGAAGAGACCATGTTGTCCAACATATATTTGAACGACATCCTTCGGTTCATTCCTAAACTACAATAGGGTTCATCAACAGTGACGAGCTGATTCTTGGTTTTTCCATGAGCCTCGCCATGTCCATCTCTGTGTTGATGGAAGAATTGAAATGTGCGAGCTACGTTGATCGCAACTCTTTTTAGATACTCCTCAAGTGAAGTCGTAGTAGCATCATAATCTCTATTGATACACCTCCAATTGGCCTTGATTAGTTACGTTCCAATTGATTTGTCGAAGAGCCACCACAGCTTCCGAAACATGCAGCTAGCACTGAATAGATTTTGGCACATCGATCGCCTCTCTCAATTTCATGTAGTCTGGAAGCTCGTTGATTGCATTAACATCCCATCTGAAGTTAATCAGTTCAGTCAGTAATCTAAAGTCGATGTATCTAAAAATTAAAAATTAAAGCGAATCCTAATTATCATTTTCATTGGGAAAAAATCAAAAATATACCCTATCATATTTCTCGTATTAAAAATATACTTATTTCAATGTTATTGTAACCGTTGTGAAGTAGTTGTTATAATATAAAACAAATCGATTTGACTAGATAAAAAATCTTTATTAACATTCCATATGAAGTTAATGAGTTTAGGGATGTAAAGTTGATCTATCTAAATTCAAAGGGCATAAATAATTGTCGTTTTCATCCAAAGATGTCTTTATCTAAAAAAAAAAATATCATAAAGATACTCTATCTTATTCAACATACTTATTCCAATGTTAATAGGCTTACGTAAAAAGGTGAAATCCGTCATCTCAACGGTTCCACATAGTCGATCCCACGACCATCTATAATGAGGTAAATCGAAAAGTTATAATTGATCACGGAGGAGAACTTCCAATGTTATTACAACAACTATAGAATAGTTGCTATACGTATAAAAATAAATTAATTTAATTTCAATTGCTGGTCATCGTTAGTTGCTATCCTGATAGGGGATGGCGGATGATAAAGAGGAGGAGGGCAATGGCGATGGTGGAAGCCATGAGCAGAAAAGGAGAAGAGAAGAGAAGAGAAGAGAAGAGAGAAGCTTAGGGGGATTTGATTTGGTCATTTTTTAGCTTTTTATTTTTTTATGGGAACTGCGGCACCGGTTTTCAAAAAAATAAAAAATGAAGAAAGAAGGCTTTTTGAAATAACCCTCTCCATGAATTCTCCAAGCGTCGAGTCAACGAAGGATAGTAGCGGCAGAGATTTCTTCTCCAAGGCAGAGGGCAGAGAGAGGTCAGCTATCATCACATCCAAGGACAGCCAGAGAGGCCAGCGATATTGGATGAGTTGAGGCAGTTTGTCGAGAAAGCAAGCACAAGGCTTTGACAATCCCAGCTGAGAACGAGGTTTCGTAGTGCGATCAAAGCAATCAAAGCTTGACCTGAAGAAGCAACAAATAGGAGCTATATCTCTGCAATCTCTCTTGATTTACCACTTAGCCTGTTCGAAGCAAAATCTTTGCAATCCAGCATCACTGATCGACCTAGCTGCGGTTCGATCCGAATATATACCACTACGCGGTGTTCTATTATTATAGATAGTCGTCATATTTGCAATCCTTTCGCTTTCTTTGCAAAACTGTGCCAAAGATATTCGCTTCAAATGATCTGAGTTCGGTGCTCCACGGAAAAGAAGACAACATCCTCACCTATAGTATTTCGTTCCCCAAGGATCGAAATGCAAGAATTGATCCGTCGAGCAAGTAATGTGTTGGTAAGATAGAAGTCTTTGTGGTCGCATTTCAAAAACAGACTATTTGATTCAATTTGTTTGGTATTTTGTCCCTTGAATGTTTTTTTTTTTTAAAATTTTTCATCAAATTATGTTGATCTTCTTTTGATTTTTTTTGATTATACACTATAATTATTTATTTGATAAATTTTATTTTTATTTTTTTTATAATTTAGATATCCAATTCTTCGAATCAATTAATTTTAATTTATTTTCCACCCTACGGTATCACACTCCCACACGATCGGGTTAGATTTGACTCCTTTCTTGTATAATTTTTTATTTTCAATGAATAAGATAGTATTTTTATTAAAAAATTATTTTATTTATAATTTTTCATATTAACAAAGCATAAATATTTTTCAATTTTTTTCTAAAAAAATAGAAAATAATATATCATACCAAACACATTTTTTATTTTTAAAAAATTAGATCAGAAAATAAAAAATAGAAATAGAAAATAAAAATAAAAAATAGAAAAAATTTTGCAAACCAAATGCCCCCTTAGATTTTTGTGACAAAAATCTATGAAAAATTCATCGTAAAAAATTTTATGATGACTTTTGTAATAAATATTTTTTCGTTGCTAATAGGTCGTCGTAAGTATTTGCAACGAAAAAAAGAAAAATTCATAGTAAAATTTATGATGAAAAAATTTTTATTACCAAATTCGTCGCAAATCTATGACGAAAACTATTTTAATCACAAATGAGCGACGAAAATAGTTTTCATCACAAATTTGCGATGAAACCAATTTTCGTTGTTGATGAGCGACGAAAATAGTTTTTGTTGTAAATTTATGACAAAAATAATTTTCATCGCAGATTTATAGATTTTGCAACTAATATTTTTGTTGTAAAATTTGTCGCACGACAATCATATTTTTTTTCTACACATCATGTTTGCATTTCGAAAACACCATATACATACATATCAAATCATCTTAGATCTACGTACTCATCCATCATCCACATACAAACCTATAAATATCAACATAATCATTTATCATCGTCGTACAAACATGTAAATATCAACATTATAAGTATCACAACAAAGTTCTTACAACAAACATCATAACAAACTATATGTCCTATACATCAATTTTGATACATCATAGACAAATAAAATCCAAAACAAAATTAAACTAATTGTTCCGGCCAAATGTCGTAGAGGGTCAAGCCACCAGTCAACGGACTAGCTGGCAGTGGCAAAGAAGGTCGTCGGTCTTCGATCAAAGGGGGGAACTTCAGAAACTCCGCTCTCCAGAAGAGGGTCCTGACACACCATAAACAAGAGAGGTGAGACTGGCGCCCCGGGGGATCCCGGTGTGCCACTCCGACGCTCAAGTTAGGGTTTTTCTAGTGAGCCAAAAGGAAAGAGGAAGGAGTATTGTCTATTTTTCATACCGACCTCTTGCATGGTTCTCAGTTACTCCTTTTATAACCAACCTTCGAACCTAGCCTGGGAAGGCTGCTCTCTTCTTCCTCGAGTACACCAACTTCCACCAGGAGAACCTTCCCTTCTGTCCCGCCTATCCTAGGCCGTATCTATAGGAGAAGCCTGTAGGGGGAGGTTGGACTGATCTTTCATACTTGCTTTATGATAATGCGTGTACCAACACGAGGTTAGGAGAACACGACACGTATAAGTACGAGGAGCCTCATTAATGCGATATGGGGTCGCCATTAATGTGGACGGGGGCGACTGAGACAGACGCCGAAAGTGGCTGTGTACATACAGCACCCCGGCCACGAGCATTCCAGTGATGGCGACTGCGGTTTGTGTCAGAGGATCAAAGCGGGGTTTGGAACCTACCTTGAGGTTGACCTTGCCGGGACGAGACTTGAGCGAGTACGCCGAGACGAGAGGGAGTGCCGGGACCTTGAGCGGACGAGAGGGAGAAGCCGGGACGAGACTTGAGCGAGTACGCCGAGACGAGAGGGAGTGCCGGGACGAGACTTGAGCGAGTACGCCAAGACGAGAGGGAGTGCCGGGACGAGACTTGAGCGAGTACGCCGAGACGAGAGGGAGTGCCGGGACGAGACTTGAGCGAGTACGCCGAGACGAGAGGGAGTGCCGGGACGAGGCTTGAGCTAGGTCGCGAGTATGCCTAGGGCTTCCTCTACCGGGATGAGGGAGTTTGCACCCGTGGCTTGAACTTTGACCGCGCGCCAAGCCTTCCATGACTTCCCGCATCATAAGCATCCCCCTCAAGTCTAGTCGAAGGAGGCATGGTCCGACTGACTGGACAAATCGGGTAGGAGAGGATTCTACTGAAGGTATGCCGCCTATCTGCCTCTATGGCGTTTCGTTTTCCCATGATCATGATCTGACGGTTGTGGGCGAGTTTTCCTCCTGGATAAGAGTGCCTTGCGGCGCAAGCTTCTCTTGAGTTTGCCTCTTCACCGCCGCTTCTGCGCTTCATCTCCTTCCTTCTTCCGTTTAGCCTAGCGATGGCAGAGACGTTGTCTACTGAGCGATGGTTCGAGAAGGAGCGGTCCGCAATGGCAGCTACAACGTTGGAGCACCTCCGGGAGACGTACGACATTCCCGCTGATCACGAGCTGCGGATCCCACTACCAGAGGAGCGACCGAACAATCCACCTGGGGGATTTGTGACCTTTTTCGAAGATCAGATGCGAGGCGGCTTACGCTTTCCCCTTCCTTCGTACTTTCAAGAGCTGTCCCATTACTTTCAGATATCTCTCTCGCAGCTGGCTCCCAACTCCTTTCGCCTTATCGCCAGCGCGGCGATCCTGTTCCGGCTGTATCAGATACCTCTGGAGCCGGCCACTTTCCACCGTCTGTTCTACCTTCGTCAGAGTGAACAGGGTGTCTTTTTCTTCGCTGCTAGGGGTAAATATAATTTCCTGGGGAAGTACCCTTCCAAGATCAGGTCTTGGCAGAGCAAGTTCTTCTTTGTGAAGCCGCCACAACCGTATACTTGGCCCAGTCCTTGGCTAGACGACCCTCCTGAATCCCCCGAACTGAAGGATCTTTCAGATGAAACGGCATATCAATATATACTGGATACAGTGCTAGGGTTGCAGTACAATGCAAGCCTATTGTCAGAGAATGAGGCGTTGTTGCACCGGGCAGCGCTAAGCCCTGTGGCCAGACCGCTCACTTTGTCTTTGTTTGAAACCCTACGCCAGGCTTCTATTAATGGTGAAATGAAATGGAGCTTGGTCGTGGAGTCCAATTTGCTAATGCCTGGGGATTCGGCGACAGGCTCGGATCCCTTGTTGTCGGAGCCGATACTTGGGGAGAGACGGACGAAGAGCGATTCGGTAGTCTCTTCTGTTTCCTCTAAACCGTCTTCCTCGCGTAGGTCCAAGAAAATTCCCAGGCCCGTAAGCGGGAAGAAACGCAAGGAGATTTCTGCGCCGACAGGCGTCAGCGAAGGGTCGCCGACAGCTTTGTCTGAAGACAGTCTTCCAGATGCTTCGGAGGCGGTGGTGGAGGTTCCCCGGCGTCGGCGGAGGCTCGTACGATTCGCTGACGAGATGGGAACGGATCAGAGCGATGGATTAGCCTTCGCGGGGGAACGTGATGAGGGGGAGGGGAGCCCGCACCAGTTGGAAGTATCAGGGACTGTTTCGGTAGGCGAGTTGTCCTTCCTAGTCCCTGAAGAAACCCTATGTCCTGTCCCCGAAGGGGGAGCAAGGCAGGAAACGATAGGCGGGCCATCAGCAGCCTCTAACCTTCCAGGAGTGGGGTCCCCGGTTGAACCATCAGATGGAGAGAGGCTAGTGGGGACGACCGTCCGTGTCCGGAGCCCGGAGATTACAGAGGCGCCATCATCTTCTGCCCCTCAGCCACAGGAGACAGCTCCATCTACTTCAGCGGCTGCCGTGACCCCTACTACTGATGAAGAAGGGGGGGCCTCGCCACTCACCCACATGCTGCGGGAGTATGAGCGAAATGTTCTATGTCAGATGGACATCTACGAGGTCCTTGACAGTTCATATCAGTCCCTACGGCAGAGTTTGGTGGAGCTTCGACTGGTTCATCGGCATTTGCCTTCCTTCCTCCGAGACAGGTCTCAATGCCGCCGGCAACTGCGATCGCTGATGGAGGAACTACCTGGCGAACTTCATCGGACAAAGGGGAGACTGGAAGAAATGACCGTCGAAGCCGCCAATTGGAGGAAACAGGTGGCCGCCAATGAAGATCGCGTGAAGCAGCTAGAACAGGATCTCCGAGAGAGTAGGCAGCAGCAGGCGGCGATAGAGGAGGAGTTGAAGACGACGAAGGAGCAACTGGAGCAGACCGCCACAGAGCAGGATAGGACGCTATCCCAGGGGGTCACGCATGTGCCCCTGGCGCTTCCGCCGCTGCCCGCGTCTGGGGTGGAAGGAGTGGTCAGTCGGTTGTCGGCGGAACTGGTCATGGCGTGGGTGGAGGCGGAGATCGTGGAGCCGCAAGAGCCGGAACCAGCGGCAGGGCTTGACCCTCTTGAGCTAAGAGCCGCTTTTTTCCAGTCCCCAGAGTTCTTCGAGGCCCTGGCGGACAGGAGCAGTCAGATGTTGCGCTACGGGTTCGAGGGGGCTCTGCGACAATGTGTGTCGACTGGACTGATCTCTCCGGAGGCGGATCTCAGTCACCTCGACCCTTTGCAAGTTTTCGAAGAGCTGCCTGCTTCGATTAAAGCTGGCCGACCAATGGACCATCCCTGATATATCTCGACGCTATGTTTGCTTACGTTGGTTCCCTTTGTTTTGGCATACTCTTCTCCCAACAGTGACTTGCTTAACTGTATGAATTTGTGAATTTTGAATCTGTGGTTATGCTGTGCGTTTCTTGGCGCGCCACCTACATATTAGTAGATACAGTTATGAGTGGTCAAAGGTACTTGTATGCGTGATATTCTGTTGATCCTGGCAGGGTCGCGACGATGACCTAGGCCCGTGGGCTAAGGCCTGATTACTCTTCTTTGAGCCCTTCGGGCTTGGGAGCGCCAGTCGCGGGTTCTTGGGCCGGCGGGGCCCAATGCTGCTTCGCGGCCCAAAACGACATGGATCGTCCGATCAAACAGGGGGGATTTGGTTCATCGACGGTCTGGGGCGAAGCGTCGTCGAGGCTATACACCCACTAGCGCGGCGCGTCGCCTCAACTTCTGTTTATTCGGAACAAATCCGCGACCATCCCTTCCTACGCTACCACCTTTTGCTGAGAAAGATCATGTTTCACGACGCGATGGCACAGCGGTTGCAATGGAGGCTCTCCCGCGCCGGAGCTCTTCTTCCACCTCCACCGGCGCCGGAGGGCACTTCCGCGGCGCCAGGGGAGGAGCCAGTGGTCAGGGCGGTTGAGCAACCCTTGGCGACAGACGGTCCGGGTGCGTCGGAGGGTCCTCGATCAGCGCCGGTGGAGACCCAACCAGTGGCTGAAGGTACCACCTCTGTGGGGACCGGGGAGGGGCCTGGAGAGGAGGTTGTGATTCGAGAGGTGCCGGAATCCAGCGGTTCTCGCAAGAGGAGACGGGACGACACCGCTCCCGCCGAAGGTGGTTCCGCCGTGGTTATTGTGGATGTACCTTCTTCTCCTCCATCCTCTCCCCTGGTCCATCCGCGAGGGTCTGGCGGGAGGTTGAGCGCCCCGAGGAACAACGCAGCGGCCAT
>NC_133881.1:6514090-6536590 GCF_044706935.1 Curcuma longa
TCGCTCGGTTGGAGTCTCCGTCCGTGGCGCCTCCCGGTGATCATGAAAATGTGGCCTCTAGGGGCGTTGTCTTGGTTGCCGGCTTTGAGGATCGCGGGTGCCAGATTCTTGACCTTGATCCCCTGCCTTCTGTGTTGGGGGCAGCGCGCTCTCTGGGAGGACGATGACGCTCGTAGGCGGCACGGGGAGAGAGCGACGGTGGGGGAGGCAGGGCTTGGCTCTCTCGTCGAGGTTGGGGAACAGACTCGGCCTTTCCTTGTCGCTGTCCTTCTGTCTCTCTGAGAACTCGGGCGTATTGGTAGCAATCCTGAGTGTCATGCGTCCGCGACTCATGATACGCGCAGAAGTGGGGCAACCAACGTGAAGGCCCTGAAGATTGCACTGGTCGGGAATCTGCTGCTTGTATGACCCAGGGGCCTGCTTCTAGCCTAGCATGGCGCTCCGGCTCCGGTCTTTGTAGTGGTTGAGGTGATGGGCGGCGTTCAGTCCGAGCCGCCGGGGCCGACTGTTGACTCGGGCCTCCCTGATGGTGAGAATCGGCATTAATGCGCCGAGCCGACTGGGCCTCCTCCACATGTATATACTTGTCTTCTCGGGTTAGCAATGCGTTGAAGTTTTCTGGCGGCTTCTTAATGAGAGACCGGAAGAAGTCACCCTCGATCAGTCCTTGAGAGAAGGCACTAATGAGGACCTCCGATTGAGCCACCGGGACTTCCCGTGCCTCCTGATTAAACCTTCGCACGTACTGCTTGAGCGACTCTTTGGACTTTTGCTTGACGGAGAAGAGGTCCATTACGGTCTTTCGATAGGCGCGGCTGGTGGCGAAGTGCCTTAGAAAGGAACTCCGAAAGTCGTTGAAAGAGCGTATGGAGGCTGGCGGTAGGTGGTTAAACCATCGAACCGCAGCACCAGCCAAGGTAGTGAGGAAGACTTCGGCATTTGATGGCGTCAGTATATGATGTAGAGTGGCGAGCATTTTCAAATCTTCCCAGGTGATCCTCTGGGTCAGTTGCTCTAGTGTAATCCATGAGTTGAGGGGCGCGGAAGTGGCGTGGAAGTTCTTCTTCTAGAATCCAGGCAGCGAAAGGGGATTTGTGGGAGCTGCTGCCTTCCCCTGGGACAGTCCCTTGCCACGTGGAGGGCGCCGAGGTGGAGTCTGGGCCGCTGCTGACTCCACTGACATTCCTCCATAGTCCTCGTACGCGTAAGGTGGAGGTGGGCCCTGGGCTTGATGAGCTTGATGGGCCTGTTGATGGGCCCGCCTGATGGGCTTGTTGACCTGGAGCCTGGTAGGTTGGGGCCTGATGAATCTGGTCAAATGGGCTGGAGCTTGATGGGCTTGAGTATGGTGGACCTCAGTGGGCTCAAATAACCGGCGAGCTGGGGGCGGGGCCGGCGCCGGTGGTGCTTCAGCGGAGAAAGAAGAGGGCCTGGAAGGGCCAGCGGGTACCTGGTGTCGTTGTTGCTGCTGAGAGATTGCCAGGACGGTGGCGGCCACCGCCTTGTTGAAGTCCTCTTGTGTCATGGCGTGAGGCGAGGCTGAGGAGGTTCGTCTGTCGGCATCTCAAATCCGGACTAAATGGTTTCCCACAGACGGCGCCAAATTATGTTCCGGTTGAGAAGTGCGTCTGGACACATCACCGGACCTTCCTCGCCGTAGAGCTGAATCGATGAGGAGAAGAATAGAAGGAAGAAGAAGAAGAAGAAGAAGAAGCTCTGAGAACCGCCGGACCTGCGAGCACAGCAAATGTCAGCAGGAAGGCCGGGGGTTGCCCTGGCGCGACCACTCCGACGCTCAAGTTAGTGGAGAAAAAAACGGAGAGGAAGAAGATGAACAGTAGCTTGAACATGAAATGAATATGAGAGTTTTCCCTCCTCTTACCTGCGGTGAGGAGTGGTCTTTTTAAAGAAGAAGATGAGCGTGCGTAGGTGTCACGTCACCATTTATGAACGGTCTTATCGTGATTAATGAGGTGGTAAGAACAATCGAGTTTTCATGTCCCATCGCTGTAAAAGCATCACTTCGTCTGCATTTGTGCACAGGCGCTATTAATTAAATGGGGCGTGACTGTCAGAGATCATGATGAGGTAGGCCCGAGCGCTTCAGGATGATTCGATGAGGATGTGGGCCCATGAGGCTTCGGCAGAGGAACATGGCCAAATATGTATTTAGCTGTGATACGGCTGAAGGAGGATTCGGCTCAAGGGTATGACCGAATGGGTATTCGGCTTAGGGGCATGGCCGAATGGGTATTCGGCTTAGTAGCATGGTCGAATGGGTGTTCGGCTTAGTGGCATGGCCGAATGGGTGTTCGGCTTAGTAGCATGGCCGAATGGGTATTCGGCTTAGTAGCATAGCCGAATGGGTTTTTGGCCGAAGTCCGTGTCCGAGTGAGGATCCGGCTAAGGCTGTGCGACCAAGGGAGGGTTGCACAGGGTATATCAAGCCCTGAGCGAGATTCAAGTCAGACCCGGATCAGACTCGAGCCCATGCTGACGTCATCATGAATATCTGCCATAACAAACCTCTTGGCCCCCTCCCATGTGATTTACAAAAGGATCGAGTGATTCCTTCTGTCACGCTTTGCGTTAGCTGTGAATGCATGAGAGGCTTTCCACGGGAATATGCTCACGGTCTAAACGACAGAGCGCTTCTTGGATTTTCATTTTTCCAAGGTGACTGTTTTGTTTTTCCATGGAGAGGAGAGGAGAGAAGAGAATATTATTTGATTCGGTTAAAAAAAAATCAGAATTTCGATTATTTTTTCTCATATGTGAACTCACATTTGGGTTTGTGCATGAATTAGCTTGAACATTCCACTCTATTTAGTTATGAGTTGAAATAGTCAAAATTGTACTGATTTTATCAACCAGTTATATGGGTTTATCACAGGATAATTTGATTTGATCTAATCGGCTCAGCTAGGAATGGTGTTTGAAAACATTGGCCTAACTATGTGTGAACTAACAGCAGATCACTTGTTAATGTCTATATGATTAAGTAGTGAGTTTTCCTTGCAATAGGTGACAGTTTTGCATTGATTTACGGTGTCTTATTTTATTGATTTGTTATGGATACAAGATTTATCAGTTACTTGCGTAAGCCTTGTATAGCTGTCTTTATTTCTTTTGACATCCTAGTGGGGATAGCTTCATCCTCAGTCTGATCTCTAGCTGTTTGTCTTTTGTATGCCAACCGACTTCCGATAGAGGTTTTGATAATTATCAACTTAAGGATGTTTAATGTTACTCTTCTCTTTCAAAATTTTCAGATCCCAACGGATAGCTTGTAGCATTCTTGAGGTTCACAGTATCATTTCTAGCACATCAATCATTATTACATTGCATCAAGTAGCTCGAATCACTTCTAGTCTTTTACACTTAACTGCTGTAGGATTAAGATGAGAGCCCCTTGGTTGCTATGAGGATTCCTCACCCTCAACACATAACATATAGACGGACTATGTATCAATTGGCTCACTTTCTGGCCTGTTGCTTGGATTAAAAGTATGGCATACAACTTCTGGTAACAACAGTTGTAGTGGTGGCTTTTCTTTTGGAAGAAATGACGAAAACATTAATTTACATGCTTCTTACTGTCTCATCTCATAATACCAAAGATTCATGAAAACTAGACATTGATATGCCAAAGCTTTAGATGCTCTGCAAGGCAAGTTTTTTGCCCCCGGTAAATTCTCTTTTTCTTGACTGCACTGCAAGTTTCTATTAAACTCGAAGCAAAGTCTAAAAAAATTAAATTAAGATATACACATGACCAAATGTAACTAAGTTTAGATATTACAAGGTTAAATGAGCCCACATCAACCTTATCTTCTCTTCTTTCCTTCTCCAATTTTCTGCCATGAAGTGCAGCAATTCTTGCTCCTATTTCTGCACACTGCTGTTCTTGGTGATCATCCTCCTGTTGTTGCCATGGATTCATTGCAGGGTGCACCGCTATATATCTTTAACATATAGACAGACTATCAATTACCTCTTCATAGCCTCCAACACCATCACCACGTTTTAGAAAAGAGATTGAGCCATGGTATGGCGTCGAGAAGAGGCTAAAAATCAGCTGCTTTGATTTTCTTTAGCCTTTCAATTTAAGCATTATGAAATTGTTGATTTGCAAGTATGATCCAAGACGAGATGTTTTATTAAGGTTTTTAGCATTGGAACTCGAATGGAAGTTCTCCTATTTTTTCCTTTCAGTAAACTGAAGACACTTGAGCTAATATTTCCGACCATAATAAACCAATAGTTCAGTAAAGCTTCACACATGCAAAATGAAGACGTTTTCTATTTGAGAGGAAAGAAACCGCAGCCACAATGGAGGATAACACAGTTTGGAACGATGTTATATATGATCCATCCTAAGTTGGAACAAACGGGCTTGTCATGCCTTAGCTTGTTTCGTTGTCGATTGCGGGAAGCACCACCTATTGCTCCATCTGCGTATATCGATCGCATGATCGGTGTGACTAGAGAGGCTGACTCGATAACAAAAGTGTGAATTCAAAAGTTTTATTTTGACCAAAAAAAAGTTTGAGAAAATTTGAGTTTCAGATGATATCGATGATGTGCTTGGTATTGTTCTCCACGCTTCAGCAATGAAATTTCAAAAACTTTTAACTGTTCAAGTTTGAAAATTCTGTGAAGGACAATCTTGTACGACAATGAAAGCCACATGGGAATAAGATATAAATTTATTTTTATTTCAATATACATAAATATTTTGTAAGTATTTGATATAAATTTCATTTTAAATGTCAATCTAAAAATAGGACTAGCATATAAGATATATCATTTTAAATAAAATATTTGATGTAAACAATTACAAATTAAATATAAAATACGTTGTATGGATTGATGAATCCTAGCGGTGATATCGATGAGTGATGAACCCTAGCACAAGTGACTTTATCGACGAACCCTAGCACAACCTCAAGTGTGATATTCTATTTCTTTTCCAACTTTAAGTTTGACAAATCGAGTTTAGATAGTATTGATGATGTAGCTAATAGCTAACCCTTGACCAATGAGATTTTTCTTTTTTCAAAATTTTGAGGCGATGAAGTTTGAAAATTCATCAAGAAAGATAAACCCTTAGGGCTCTCTCAACCTATACAAATCAAAGAAAGGCACCCCTAAAGGATCTATAAATATCATCAAAATTTGCAACACATATACATCAACTAACTAATATTACTTATTCGAAGCTATGTCAGAGTGCGCTGGTATGTTTTGTTGTTCTATCATTTTTATTTACTTTAATATTTTTACGGTAATAATATGATTTTGATGAGGAAATGAATGATCGATGTGCATAGGGAAAGATTCATGGCCGGAGTTGGTAGGAGTAAATGGAAACAAAGCAGTGACTATTATTGAGAAGGAAAATCCGAACGTAGATGCTCATACTATATTAATTGGAACCCCTACCACCAGAGACTTCCTTTGCGATAGGGTGCGGGTGTGGGTCGACAAGTATGACATTGTCGTAGAAGTTCCTCGCATCGGATAGATGAATAGATGTTATATTTTTATAAATAAAGGTTAATAAAGTGACTGATATAGTTTGTCACAATTAATATATATAAATAAAAACTATATATGGATTGATATATTGATGTATCATTTATATCAATTAATTATATGGCATAATATATGGATTGATATGTTGATGTGTTTACTACCTCACTTTCCTTCTTTTACGATCATATCCATTCTCAATCGAGTAATGCATGAGGAGTGTTTGCTCTCCCCTATCTCACGCTAGTGGCGTCAAAGAAGATCGATCGGGTTGAGCACGTGGCATAGACTCGATTAACTCCTTTACATGTCATGGCAGATCTAACATGACATAACTTAGTATGGGGCTTGTCAAGCATGACCCATAACATCATCATTGGTCACCCAACATGAACTCGAATTCGGTGTGCTAGTAAAAGATGAAATTCATCATACCAACGGTTCTACATGATCGATTTCATAATTATTTATGAAGAAATAAATTAAAAAATTATTATTGACCATTGTAGAAAAATTATTTTTTTAACTTCGTCAATATTCAACCTGGCACATTATAACCATATTTGTCCCATAATATCTCTATCATCTAATTTTTTACTAAAATTATATATATATAATAAAAATTTTCCTTTCCAATCGACACGTCACATGCCTTTTGAAAACGATTTGATTGGTTCAACTTACTTTCACTTTCTTCCTTGTCTATCTCAGGTCATTCTTTAATATATATATATATATATATATATAATATTAATTATAAAAAATAATTTTTTAACTTTTTGAAATGTAAACTTACTAATTAAAATTTTTTACATTCAAATTTTAATAATAATAATTTTTAATTGATAAAATTATTAAATCTTTTAATATTTTAAAGATATTATTGAATATAAATAAAAGTTTATTAATTTTAATTTTAAAAATATCTTTCTACGAACTATAATTATTGTTAATAGTATTTTATAAGTTAAAAAAGAGTCGATTAATTTTTTAAAAATAAAATATATAATTTAAAAAATTAATAATAAAAAATTAAAATAATTTAAAATTAATTTTTTTTAAAATTAAAAATGAATGTTTTTTTTAAAAAATGAATATAAATAATATTAAAATATAAAAAAATCGGGGCCTGATAAAATTGCGGCCAAGGCCTGTGGCTTGAACTGGCACTGCGGTCATTATCGGAGGATTCCCGTTTGGCAATGCGACGCCGTGCGATTCTCCACATCGCCTTCCTCCTCTTCCTCTCCTTCTGCCTCCTCGCCTCGTCCCGGCGCCCTGTCCTCCTCGTCCTCAGCGACGAAGATTTCGCCAACTCCCTTTCCTCCTCTTCCGCCTCCGATGATTCTGATGCCTCCGAAGGCGCCGATGACTGGGATGATCTGGGAGATCCGGATCCATCATCCGAAGCTAATGATGATTACGACGGCGGCTCATGGCTGCCCATCATCGACTCCCCCTTCCACGCCAACTCCTCTTCTGACTCCAGCGAGGCGCTGTACTCCTCCGGCATCCACCGCATGATCGCGGCCGCCGCCTCCTCTGACCCCTCCGATATGTTGACCGCCGCCTCCGAGATTGAGGCCGCGGCCTCTGCTGGCTTCCCCCACGCTCAGTCCGCTCTCGGCTTCCTGTACGGCACAGGCCTCGTGCGTTCCCAGAGCCGCCCCAAGTCCTTCCTGTATCACCACTTCGCCGCCGAGGGTGGCAACATGCAGTCGAAGATGGTCCTCGCCTACACCTATTTCCGTCAAGATGTAAACCCCTTTTTTTCATTCGCCCTCTTTCATTCGCCATTCCTTGAATCTATGATCACCAGACGTGACCTATTTTGCTTGCAGATGTATGAAAATGCCGTGAAGCTCTATGCAGAACTGGCAGAAGCGGCCGTTGCTTCCTTCCTGATATCAAAGGAACCTCCGGTTATTGAGCCAGTTCGGATTCATAGCGGTACGGAAGAAAACAAGGAGGCGCTGAGGAAGTCACGAGGAGAGGCAGATGAGGGTTTCCAGATCATTGAGTACCAGGCGCTGAAAGGTAATTCAGGTGCTATGTTTCGGATCGGTATGCTGTACTACTATGGTTTAAGGGGAGTACGGAGGGACCATGCTAAGGCACTGCTTTGGTTCTCAAAGTCTGCGGAGAAGGGGGATCCGAGAGCGATGGAATTGCTCGGAGAGATGTATGCCAGAGGAGCTGGAATTGAAAAGAACTACACCAAGGCTTTTGAATGCTTTACTCTTGCATCCAGACATAAGTATTACTCGGCTTATAATGGTTTGGGTTACCTCTATGTTAAAGGTTATGGAGTTGCGAGAAAGAACTATACTAAGGTGAATCAATCTTGAATTTCTTATCAATCCTTCTATTCTATGTTTCTTTTTTTTCTATCTTGGGTTTGAAATTCTTCAACTACATTGGTTGGTTGAGTTTGACCATTCTAATACCATGATTTGACTTGGTTTTGGATGATTGGAATTGATTTTGTTCGAATCCAGCTACTTAAAATTGAGTTGAATTGACAAGTTGCAGATTTACATTTATTTTGCAACCTGGAAATCATGCTGTTGTTCTCATAGAAAGCTTTCGTGACTTTTTAGAGTTGACTCAGCTGTCCTTTCCTTGAGGCAGTGTCTTATGTAGTCAACACCTGTTCTTAAAGTCCTTCGGGAAGATTTGCCAACTGAAGCCTTCTAGTTTTGGAATGTAATATTTGCTGCAGGAGCAGTTCAGGATATGGATGACCTTACTATTCTAAAAGCTAGCAATATAATGCAGAATTCAGAATTCTCATTTTCTACAGAGACAATATTAATGAGAAAGAAAGAGTTCACCAGGATAGGAAACTCTACCCATTTTGATTTTCATGGTATTTACTGTGCAAAAATCAGCAGCTGAAGTTTATAAATGGGGATAGCTGAAGCTCAGCAAAGATTGCAGAATGGAATTGTTGTTTTGTCTGTGTTAATCCCATTTGTCTTTTTGGTCTTCCATTGCAGAAAGATTTATGTTAGAGCGTACGTTAAGTGACAACTTAGTTTCTTCAATATCGTGCTGAAATTAATCTCTCTTGTCACCCTCATAGAATAGTAGCTGATAAACTTATTCTGGCAATGGAGAACACTTTGGTTCCTTTTTCTTTTATGAGTTAGTTTTCCATATTTCTTTACAAGGGTTTTATGCTATCATATTTCAACTGGAAGGGACAACTTACTCCATGTCCAATTGAGCCTTCACTATTCCTGGCTGTAGCATGGCTGTGCTTGAATTTATAATTTGATTTTGCTCACCTGTTTCAAGCTTTCTATTAAAATGTATGATGTCCAAATATTTTGATTTTAGTAATCATCCATGTTATTAACTTATCATGCAGGCAAGAGAATACTTTGAGAAAGCTGCTACAAATAAAGAGCCTGGTGGGCATTATAATCTTGGCGTATTGTATCTTAAGGGTATTGGTGTTAAAAGAGATATAGTAGCTGCCCGCACTTTTTTCCTTATGGCAGCTAATGCCGGTCAGCCAAAGGCCCTATACCAACTTGCAAGGTTGTTCCAGAAAGGCATAGGCTTCAAGAAAAATCTTCAAGTGGTATTTCTTCAATATATTGTCTTTCCTAAAGTTGATTTATGAATCATTATTATGATGATTTCTTCCAGAGTACAAAAGTTTGTTACTCATAAAGTTTTATTTATTATCTTATGCATGTTAAATTTCTACAAAAACTAAAGTTGATTTCTCATGAATCACTTGCTGAAGATATGTTTTGTAAAAGTTTCATGCATTTCTTTGATGAGCATTTGAAAAAAATTGCTGGTGATTAATTCTTTTTAGATTCATACTAAATCTAGTTTTCACGGTGATGTTGCATGCAAGGGTGGCAAGATTGAAATTCTACCTAGGAACATGAAGAGTTTCATAGTTTTGGATTAGGATCACAAGATCATAGAATTTAGTTAAAATCTTTTACAACTATATTTGACTTTTGATAATTTATCTTATGCATTAAATATAAATATAAATATAGACATTTAAAACACTATTATTGTAATATCACGAAGCATAAATAAAACTATCTAGATAGTAGATAGTAAATAATTAATATATGACAGATACAATAGAGATCTTGATGCCCCCGTATTTATACAACAAGAAACAACTTCTACTAAATAAATGATAGTTATATGATGGATAATAATAACAATAATTAAAAATGATTCTTTAACTTAGCAATTAAAAACAAACATATATAATTGAAATGTATCTCAAATTATGACATGACAAAAATATTTGCTATATAAATATCAAGCTTTAAAACAAATTAAATTGGCATATGTTTTATCTAGATATCTAGTCATGGTTTTTGAGACTGAGATCCTAAGGAAACATAGGATTGGGTCGTAAGTTCCTTAGATCCTAGCCCAATTCAGATATTACCTAGGATTTAGATTGTTTAAGTTAGTTTGGATTATAAGATTGTAAGATCCCAAGTTTCTAATTGCAATTTTGACTACCATAGTTTCATGATTTTATGGTTTATTATTCAACCAACAATATCAAGGATTGCAAGTCTAGAAATTGTTATCTATCTTGCTGCAGCAATGCATTTGATTCTATAACTTCGACTTCATTTTATTTCTATTGCTTGTCTATTAGGCCGGTCATTGACTTATTTTAATGGAATATCCCTCTTAACCCTAGCATTGGAAATTTGCTAGTATTTTTTTATTAACGTTTAAGGAATAACAATTCATATTGTGACAGATGCAACTCCACCAAGATTGAGTTAATCTAAAAATCACATTCCTTAAGAACAAATATCTAAACTTCCATATGCAGCTTTAATTTTCCATATGCAGTTTGCATGTATCTCGGTGTTTAAGTGATCCTAGTCTGTGCCAGTGTATCCATAAGATTTTTTCTCCTCTTTATCTAGGCTACGGAGTTGTACAAAACAGTGGCAGAGAGAGGACCTTGGAGTTCCTTATCAAGATGGGCTCTGGAGTCCTATCTTAAGGGAGATGTGGGAAAGTCACTTCTGTTATATTATAGAATGGCAGAGCTTGGATATGAGGTGGGCCAAAGCAATGCTGCTTGGATCCTTGATAAGTATGGAGAACAAAATATTTGCATGGGAGAATCTGGCTTTTGCACAGACACAGAAAGGCATCTCCGTGCACACACTTTGTGGTGGCAAGCATCAGAGCAGGGTAATGAACATGCCGCTTTGTTGATTGGTGATGCTTACTACTATGGCAGGGTAATTATACTCTGATATCAATCATCTTTTTTAAAATGCATCATACATATTTTTTTTGTTGAAGTCACATAGATTCATTTAGTATAGATTCATTCATCCTAAGTGCTTTAGACTTACCAGAGATCTCTGCCTATTTATTTCTCTGAAAATTACATTCTTGCATGAATTAGCTCAGTTGCTACTTTGCTTATACTCTACCATGTTTTTTTAGCATAATTATAGCTCAGTAATTATGAGATACTATTTATGATAACGTATTTTGTTATTGTTGGTTAATTGAACCAAGATTCAAATCTCGAGCCGTGTTGCAGTGTTGATCTTTGACTAGAATGACATTGTTTCGGTATAGCGTCGATGTTTCAATGTATGATGTTGATAATGGATTGGAGTTAAAGAAGGAAGGAGATGAAATATAGGAAGGAAATATTGTTTGAGCCAAGTATGATTTTAAATCTTGTATCATATAGGATGAAACGGTTGAAATATATTATTCTAATAAATTATCAAAACTTGATACCACTCAGTATATAAACAATGTCTCCTTCCTTTGCTTCATCTCCTTCCTTTTTCAACTTTCAATCTGTCACTAGCACCATGTATCAGAGCGTTGGCATGATACTGGAACGGTATCTTTCCAACAAAGACCGAAACTACAGCATGGCTCGAGATTTTGAACTTTGGTATCGAATGGTATCGAGTTTCAATGATTTACTGAAACGATATGTTTCAACCATTTCGCTCAGTATGGTAGGAGATTTCAAACCATGGACTAAACTGCCCAATCTATATGGAAATATCATATTTATTTATTCTCCACATTTTTGTTGAGATTCTACCTTACCTTTGGAAAGCATCTTTGGCTTGGCCAAAATTTATGGTTTCTATATTAATTTTGAAGGCCAAACTTTCATTCAATTTTACTTATAATTTTAGTCAGCTTTAAAAAATATTGTATGTTGCTGAGGGTGCTCATTACAATAATTATAATGACGTTTAGGATCACACTTATAACTACTTTCCACTATGGCAATAGGTACAAAAAGTTGCGACAAAGTAAAGGAAAATGTTAAGATGAATATGTGGGATTACTAGAAAAGATAGAATGAAAAGTAGTACGATCTAGAATCACTTATCTGTAGTTTCAGTTGATAATAACATGAGAGAAAATAAGTTGGCAATATCAATATGGTCAAAGATGATCAGTATACTAAATAGATAGACATGATAAATCAATTAACATTGAAGCTATTAGTGGTAGAGGAAACCAATGAAAACTATTGTATTACTTAGTGTTATAGATTTGCATACACATTAATATCGAGAATACAATTTATATGGCTGACTCAAGTAGTGGGTACTTGATGAATGCCATCATGCACATTAGCGTAAGAGATTAGCTTCATTGGATATCCTGTAGGACACGTTGGGCTCATTTGACCTAAAATATATGATCTCTAATTGATCGATAAGTTCAAAGCTTCTATCTCACATTCCTAAAGGAATGCTATATAATGGCAACGATTTAAATCTCATGTCGTGCCGTCAACATGGGTGGAATTTACCACCCCGCTCATCAACCGACACCAACACAGTACCAACACGGCGATCGCAAGGCCGTCACTACCGCACAGCAACCTCATGAGGTCGTGGATGGTGTCGCTACCCCTGTGGAGATCTCCGTGGGGGCACAACAGCAGTCGCAATTTTTTTTATTTTTTATGATTATTTTTTATTTTAGAGGTTGAATTTTTTAAACAAATATTTCATTTTTCTTATTAAAATTTCCCTTCTTAATTTTTTTCTTTTTTATCCATTAATTTTTTTCTTCCTTATTAATTATTTTTCTCTTTCATTTATTATTATTTTTTCTCCATCAAAATAAATAAAAAGAAAAAAAATACCTCTTAAGGTAAATAGAGAAAAACAAACCTTTTAACCTCTTTAATGATCATCTTTTTCCCTTCTTAGATTAAAAAATATATATAATTTCTAATTTTATAAAATATATTACTACTAATAAATTAAATTATTTTATATATAAATTGGATTTAATTTTAAACGGATCAAAATATATCTAAATTAAATATAGCTTAAACCTTCTTAATGGACTTCAGTTAACCTAAATCAACTTTTACTCAATAAAAATCAAATATTTCACGAGATAATATTAAAACTTAAACCAACATTCAACATCTCAAATATAACTTAATAATAAACATCTATAATGATCAAATATTAATAAAATTATTTGTAATTAATATATTTTATATTTTAAAAGTATCGAAACCTAATCGGCATGACACTATACAATACCGAAATCATATCATTCCGGTCATATATCAAAACTTTGGTACGGTTCGAAATTTTAAACCTTGCATAGTGAAACATTAGATGAGTTGGTCTCCATAGTGGACTAGTGAAAGACATTAGTGGGTTATCCGGCTAAGGAGAAGCATTATACCACCAAGAGGAAAGGGCCCGTCGGGAGAAGGTTCACCAAACAAGGGAAATAGTTCTAGATACTATTGACACTTGAGACACTGACGCTGTGAGGCCATAGAATAAAAAATTATATAAAAACTGAGTGAACCCTCAGACCATGTTAAGGAGCAGTAAGCCTCCATTATTTCACCTGGTCATTCATACCTCATGAGCTTTGGCATGGTAAGGGAAATGGGCTGATGTGATGTAGTGTCTTAGTTTATTTGCTGTAAGGGTAGACCTGAGACAACTGCCTCAAAACCTGTCAAGATTTTCATTTCCTGATGTGATGTAGTGTCTTTTTATTTGCTGTAAGGGTAGACCTCAACTGCCTCAAAAAAAAAAAGAAGAAGAAGAAAGGGGCCCTTTCGAGTTGGCTAATGACCTTTGTCCAAAGAAAGTTAGGTGATATGATAGCTAGTATAAATTAGAGAGAGTTAGAAGTTGGTTATCTAAGACTGATGTATTGCTGTATCCTCAAGCTGTGAGTTATGGATAATCATCTACACCTGAAGACCTATTTTGTTGTTCAATTGTGCAGCTGCACCTCAAAAGTTTGTCATGTTAAAGACAACAAGCAAAAAACTAAGATTAATCTTCTCAAAAGACAAGAAACTAACAATTTGCACTTGTGTTTGCTAAAACTATATAAATGTGTGAATCTTTGTGAATGCACTGGATCCATAGTTATACTGGTGGTTCAATTGTGACTAGTAACAGCTAAAATTTGACTTGACCTTAGTAAGCTTGCTATATTCCTTCATGCACAATCGGGTCAGTGGATGTTATATCACTCAAGTCATGTTGGACCTCGCTATGAATTCCACTGTTGAGTGGAAGTGTGTCTCTTCATCTTTAAACTCTTCCTTGTCAATCACATCCAAAGTGTGGTAGCTTCTCAGCTTTCTCTAGTCAGGTGTTGGATTTTTACTCTTTTCCACGCTGATAGTTAGGTTCAAAGGCTGAGATTGAAATTAAAATTGAAGTCGTGGAAAAGGGGGCTATGATTGAACTTGGGACAGATTAACATTTGTCGCTCTACCTAATCTTCTTTTTAGTGTTAGTGTGGCTCCTGTTGAAATATAAACTAGGAAGATCTCCAATGTCAGTGTGGCACACAAATGAAGTAGAAGGTTTAGGCCTCAGCAGCCAACAAAAGATAATGATAGAAACTATCTATATATAATGAAATACTAGCAAAAGATTTTCATATTCTTGTAGACCATACCAGGTAAAGAAGGTTATCCATACTTATAGGATTAGGTTAACAACTCCAAATATAAAACAAAACATTTTCAGGTAAGTGATTAGAATAGGTAGACGTCTGAAGAATAAACATATTATGCTTTCTGGAAACAAAAAGGAATCAATGAAAAGATTAGATAAATAGTTGGCATATGCTTCAAATTCAATATAGCTTAAGGATAATTTGTCAAAGATAAGAGAATTAGAAATAAAACTATAGTACTAAAGTACACTTTGGACATGTGATACTAACACATAGGGAGAGCATATGCAGAATACAGAGGTGTAGATTCGAAGTTTGGACATGAGAAAGAAACAAAGTGTGTTGTATAACTTTGGTTTTCACTAACCTTATATATAAGTATTGATTGCTTTTAAGAAGCTCCCTAGGGCATGGTGTAGTGGTAAGAGGCAGAATGCTTTTTCCAAACAACCAGGGTTTGAACCCACGCAATGCATGCATGTGGCGTTCGAACAACTGATGATGCTTGGGCGCCACATTAAGAGTCACTTTGCTTCCTAGATTTCCTTGGTGGTGGGAATGTGAGACCGGACCGTCTACTCCAGGATTAGTTGGTGTAAAGTATAAAAAAATAAAAAAAATTGATTGCTTTTAAGAACTCATAATGATCAAATGACTATTTTACATGCTAAGGCACATCAAATAATTTTAAAAAATAATGAAATCATCCCTTAAAATGCGTAGGTTTTAGGAAAAACAATACTGTTTCAATTACTAAATAGTTGAATTTTAAGGATAGGCTTAAAGGTACAGCAAAGAAACTAGAAGTTTGGACAAAGAGATTGATAATATCGATATCATGTGAACTATAATGACAAAAATATCAGTAATGTGGTTGTGTCAATTCTTGGAGGCTCATAGTGTAACATAGAGTTGGTGGTGATGTGAAGTGCACAATTATTAGGCTAAATACTAAGTCATGGTTTAAGATTGATAGAATTGGAAGAATGAAGTGAATGGCAATAGGATGTAACTAAAATTGAAGTAAAAAATTAATATATATAGAAAGGTCAAAATATATTTAAAAAAATTATGGAAGACCAAAATTCTGCTACAGCCAGTTACAGAGTCAAAAATTGTGTGGTGAAACATCAGCTGCTAATTGCAATTTGGTATAGCATTTATCAAGTTATTGCAATATAGTTTTGTTCAACATGTTCATACATAATTACATACCATTTGACAAGATAGATTCTCAATTATTGTCACTGAATGCTACAGTTAGTTACAGTGTAAAAAATTGTGTGATGAAACATCAACTGCTAATTGCAACTTGGCATAGAATTTATCAAGTTATTGCAATATAGTTTTGTTCAACATATTCATAAATTACATACCATTTGACAAGATAGATTCTCAATTATTGTCACTGAATGTTCTGACAAGGTAGATTCTCAGTTATTGTCACTGAATGTTTCTTTGCAGGGAACTGACAGAGATTATGAACGCGCTGCAGAGGCATACATGCATGCTCAGTCCGAGTCAAATGCCCAAGCCATGTTCAACCTAGGGTACATGCACGAGCACGGCCAGGGACTTCCATTAGATCTTCATTTAGCTAAAAGATACTATGATCAGGCGATTGAGGTTGATCCTGCAGCAAAGTTACCAGTTAAACTGGCACTTGTGAGCTTGTGGATGAGGAAGCACTATGCCGACAATTTCTTGGTAAGATTCCTTCGTTTCCCATCATAAAAACTCACCAAATGTTGATTTCGCATCGAGCAATGATATAAGGTTTACAGATTGACTGTCGATTTCACTAGTTGCTTGGCTCTATGATGAATTATTCTGTTGTTTCAGATTAAGATGATTGATTCATTCCCGGAACTGTATCCAAGGATAGAGGCATGGGTAAATGAGATATTGTTGGATGAAGGGAATGCTACCATATTAACTCTGTTTGCTTGCTTGTTGGCTGTTCTTTACCTCCGAGAACGACAGAGGCGCCAAGTCATTGCCCCTGCTGGCCACCCTGATCATAATGTGCCTAACTAGGTAAAGAATGTTCTGTTCATTTTTTGGTTCATTCTGTTATCAAATCATATTCAACACATCTAACTGTGAGTCATAGGATGCTGATATGTTGAATTGTGGCCAATTTTAAGGCTCAGGGATTGCCCAACATTTGCTTCATCTTGCATTTGCTCATACCCTTCACAGGGTCTCTACTCATCAAAAAAAAAAAAAAAAGATGCAGATCAAAATTGGTGGCCATTTTGCCTCAATAGCAAAATTGGCTCACCACCCATTTCTCTTGATCAACGATTCCTAGGAGCATAAGCGGCTGGTGTGACCTCAGGGGACCGTTTGTTGCTCAGCTTGACTTGTTCAATCAGCTCGATTGGCTAATTTGATTTGACAGGGTCGTTCAGCCCATTTACCTGATTGGTTTGTTCAATTTATTAGGTCTGTCAACTTGATTGGTTTGTTTGTCTGGCTCATCAACTAGATTGATGCTCCCTATTAGCTTCTCTGGCTTGTTCGGCTTGCTCAAGCAACTTTGCCCAATTGGCTTGATCGACTAAATTGGTGTGTTTGACTCACCTTATTCAATCAGCCCAACTGGCATATCCAATTAGCTTGTTTGAAATTGTCACTTTGCCTGGGAACTTCTACCTGATTGGCGTGATTGGCCTAGCCTAACTGGCCAAATCAGTATGATTGACTTGTCTTGCCCATTTGGCCAAACCACTACTGTTCATGACCCACTCGTCCCACTCATTCAGTCTATATAGCCCAATTGACTTGTCAACATGAACGTATTAATTTGTTTTCCTTGCTGGTCTAGCTCTCTATTAGCGCACTTGTTTACTTGATCAATAGTCACTTTGTGTCATGTTCATAATATATATATATATATATATATATATATATATATATATATTTATTTATTAAGAGGTTAAATAAAATGATTAGGAAATAAATTTCTTCCAAATTAAAATTATGCATGGGTGGTTGTAAGGCGCACTGGTAGCATAACCCTTGTAGTAGTAGTAGGAGTAGGAGTAGGAGCTGACAGTGTACATGACTGCAAGCCTGGCTGCCGCAACATGGCAGTAGGGCCAGAAAGAAGCATTGCCATGACGAACACTGCCATCGTCACCAGCGAGTTCTAGTGGCCTCTGCCATTTTGCCACACGACACTATGTGAAATCGCATGCCAATTCTGGAATAAGAGCAAATGCAACTTTGGCATCCTTGTTCTCCAACTGCAATCTGTACATCGTCAGGAAGTTGACGTTGTACTTTACACAATATTGACACAGCATAAACAACAAATGAAAAGTGAACGAGGTCGACAATTCAAATTAGTAGTAAGTGCAATATTCTCGCGAGCAAGTAAAACTTAGATGGATATCCAAAAGTTGAAGAAGTGGACTGACTGTAAGAACGAGAATGTCATAGGTGCAATCGGTGGAGAGCTCAATTATCATCGCCATGGCTAACTGCTTGATCTTTTGCTTTCTCATGTCGGGGGAGTTCACTTTCATGAGCTTGCCGCCGTTAAAGATCTCGATGGTCGTTGACTCTAAGACTGATGACTAGATTATATTAGATTGTGATCTAATTAATTGTTGCAATGAAATGACGTAGCACCAAATGCAAACTGTCGAACCATCTAAGAACTAGGGACAAAATGAATGAAGCGAAAAAGAAAATAATCGTACACAAAGGAAACACTCTTGATATAAAATTGAAAATTATATTAATTCAAAGATCATTAGAATACAGGACTATGGACTCCTTTTATAAATTCAACTCAACCATAAATATAAAAATGAATATTTTAAATAAAGAAATATACTAGTTTAATCAAGATTATAATTATTCTTTATTTATTACTAAAATAAAAAAATATTAATGATCAAATAATAAAAATTAAATTTATGATTTATTATAGATGCGTCAATCTAGAATATTTTATAATTTAATTTAATTTATTAGCTCTAATCTTCAATATTTTTTATTTTTGAAGATTTTCAATTGTTGTTCTTTTATTATATAAATCTTTAATATTTTTTAATCTCAAAAACTTTCAAGATCATTCCTTGTATTGTAAATCAACCGTTCTAACATTTTTCTTCAATTACTTTCCTGTGATATTTATTTCCTTATTTACATTATTCTCTCCCACGAGGAAACTTGACTCTTGATGAGTTGTTGAATTTTCATTTTAGATCTTCATTTCTAAGCATAAGGAATAAATGATTCACTGTTTAATAATGTTTCTTCATTTCTAAAATTTAATTCTCGCATATATTTATTGATAGGAATGATGTTCTCTCATCAAATTAATCTAAATCAGTAATGATAATTATAAAATATAATAATACGAGAAATTAAATGAGATGTAAAGAATATAATATATTAACACGTAAGTAGAGTAATTAAATTGTTAATAATATTATTTTTGATGAATGATGACTAAACAAATAGAAAATATTTTATTCTATGAATGATGTCTAGATTAAATTGGAAAAAAATAATGATATTTTTTATTTTTATAAAGAAGATGTTTATATGCATGAATTTATGAAAAAAGAATAATTAAATGTAAGTAATTTAAAAACATAAATTCAATGAACAAAATTTAATTTTAAAAAGAGGAAATGTATTTATATCAGATGATACGATACGAGATTCGTTAATATTGAAGTTTGTGAATTGGCATGGAGATGCTAAATCTTCTCTTTGTCTTTGTTGGATTAAAAAAAATGATCTCCTTACAAATTATAATACAAAAAAATAATTAAATCTTTTTAGGAATTTTATCAACGCTTGGTTGTGTTGGTATGTTTGTTTGCTATCAAAGAAGTCGATGCACAAATTGAGAAAGTCAATGCACGATGATTGTTACTATTACGATGAGTTAGCAATGATAATGTCTTTAAAAGAAGAGTATGGCCAAAAGCAATGAGATGCAGGGTTGATTATTTAATTAAAATCGAATCGAATTAAATTAATCGAAATCAAATAAATTGAATCTTTTGAATTAATTAAACCCACTAAATTTTTAAATAAAAATTAAGAAAATCAAACCGATAAATTATCGATTAATTCGATCAAAAATCAAATTAGTCAAATTTTTTAAATATTATGGAAGATTTATCGATTAGTTAGTAATTTATCAATTATTTTTTTATTTATTCGATTTAACCAAATAAAGAATTTTAAAATTGAAATTGAATTGAATTAACCGATATAATTGATTTTTTTAGAAAAAAATTATAATTTTAAAATAACCTAATTGAATTTTAAATTCAATTGGTTTGTTCGATTTAACTGAACTTTTACTGACCCATAATAAAATGATCCAGATGAAATCTTTATAGTATTATCGTAAATGTTTATAGTGCAATGACAATAATCCATTTGAAGGATAATACTCGAGAAGGAGTTAGACAAGAATGTTGCAAGCTCGGGAATGATGAAGATGGAAGGATAATGAGTATTGAAACTAAAGCATTAGGCTTTAACTTTGATATCAATTGATACAAGATTAAATTTTAACTGTCGAACTATCTAAGAACTAGAATGGAACGGCTAAAGCTAAAAGGAAAATAATCACGTATGGAGGAAAAAAAACTGAAGTTAAATTAGAAATTATATTTTAAAATAATTAAAATATAGGATTCCATATTCCTTTTATATACTTAGATTGAATATTAAATATGGAAATAAATATTTTAAATAAAAGAAATAGATCTAATAAAATTTATAATTATTCGCTAATTATTACTAAAATAGAAAATATTAATGATTAAATAATAAAAAATAAATCTTGCATATTTTACAATTTAATTTCCTTTATTATATATAATTAAGTCAAGCTTAAATATTTTCTATTTTTTAACATTTTTAATTTTTTTACTTTTATCACAAATGAGTAAATCTTTAATATGTACTAATTTTAAAAACTTTTAATATTTTTTCTTTTATTATGGATGAACTAATTTAAATTTTATCTTTACTTATTTTTTTACCATATTTATTTCCTTATTTATTACGAAGATGATTAGTAATGAGCAATAGATTAATAATCGAACTCATTGAACCAATTATATCGAAATTGAACAAATCAAAAAATTTTGTGGATAAACAATTAAAATGATTAAATTTCACCATATAAATTAAACAAACTAAACCGATAAAAAAATTGATTACTTTAATTGGTTAGAGAATTAATTGATTTTTTAGCAGTTAACTAATAAGTATTAGTCGACTACTATTAGACAATCAACTTAGTAATCAGGAGTTTAAGTATTTTTTAATACCGATCCAATAATATCAGTCAACTATTTATAATACAAACACTAGATTGATATTTGTTCAATTTAATCAATTTAATCGATTTTTAAATTTTGAAATTGAATTTTCAAATAAACTAAACTAAACTTTCGAATTCATCTGTTAATTCAATTTAACTTATCTTTTGCTCCATGCACATGCCCTTGTTATTATTCAATACAATATGATATTATGATTTATTCAATAACTTACCAACTCTAATTTTCATTAAATATTTTAGCCATCAACTAAAATATTTTCATTAGATTTATGATGGTATTTTAGTTACTATCTACTAAATTAAGTTGATAAATAGGGTAGGAGTAAAACTCTCAACTCTATTCAAATCACAATTAAAATTAATTATCTGGAAGTCTTATTCTAATTATGCTTGTCACTAGCATTGATCTACTCTTTATAAACTCACACCTCATTTCATTTTTTTTTTCATATGATCTAAAAACAACATGGATTACAGACAATGCTAGCTCATGGCTTTTGTTCTCTTTCTTTCTATTCTCTCTTCGGCCAACAAACTCTACTGAAATAGCTGTGGATGCTCACAACATAAGTCGTGAAGCCTTTCCCGAGGGCTTTGTATTCGGCACCGCTGCATCGGCTTATCAAGTTGAAGGGATGGCTCTCAAAGGAGGAAGAGGACCCTGTATTTGGGATGCATTTGTCAAGAAACCTGGTAAATAATCATACAAATATTCTCTGTTAGAGTTTTTATTTTTTTACCAACTTAAAAATATTGATTAGTCCGATAAATATCAAATAATTCTCTTAATCCATTTTCTAATGTTTAATCCATTTTCTAAATACAGGTATTATTCCCGGAAATGCTACTGCCGATATCACAGTTGATGAATATCATCATTATGAGGTTGATCGATAATATTTTTGAAATAACTAAAAAAAAATCTTTAGAAACATGTACAATGATACTTTTCTTAAAACTTATTTTATTTTCAATTTACTCAATATGGGATTGATCATTCAGGAAGATATCAAGATCATGAAGGAACACAATTTTGATGCATATCGATTCTCAATCTCTTGGAGTAGAATTTTTCCAAGTACAATATATTTTCTTAATTAACTTCTATTATAGTGGTAGATAATTAATGAATTTCGAAATGTAATTTTGGATAACATTTCTATTACTTTTTAGATGGCACGGGGAAAATCAATTGGGAAGGGGTAGATTATTACAATAGATTAATTGATTACTTGATAATTCAAGGTAATTTTTTTTCTTTTAGGCTCATTTTTTAACAAAATAAAAATTAATGTTCTCATGTTTAATTACCTCTCTAAAATTTCATTAGGTATTACTCCTTATGCAAATCTCTACCATTATGATCTTCCCTTAGCGCTACACGAGGAGTATTTGGGTTGGTTGAGCCCAAAGATAGTGTAAGTTTTAATCATTATATATTGTGTTCATTAGTTAATACAAATACATCATCAAAGATATTACATAATGATATTGTGTTGATGTGTATATTTGTTTTAGGGATGCATATGCAGATTATGCTGATTTTTGCTTTAAGAGATTCGGCGATAGAGTTAAGAATTGGTTCACCTTTAATGAGCCAAGAGTCATAGCAGCTCTTGGTTATGATAATGGAATTCATGCTCCTGGAAGATGTACTGGTTGTGAAG
>NC_133881.1:6541590-6669661 GCF_044706935.1 Curcuma longa
CCAAACTCAAACTCAAACTCCCTCTTCTCTGATGGCCGCATTCTTCCTCCCGCAACAAGCCGAGGTGGTGGCATTTCAGAGGGATTTTGGGGGCTTCACAGCGTCCATTGCTTTGCTCTGCTGTTTCCATGCATGAGTGATCAGGTCACTGAATGAAGGTGGACTCTGTGAGTGCCATTGGTCAAGATGATTGCAGATCTTGTTTGCTTCTGATTAAATGATCCTTGTTATTTTAGTAAATGACCTATATATTAGTTCAAAATTTTGGGCATTAAAGATTATACAAATGAAAAACTTGATTTGCATATTCATAAAAATATATATATTTTAACAACTATGCTAATTAATTTGGTAAAACTATCAAGCTGACAATTAACTCAAACTAATTTGCCAATCTCTTAAGCTCCAGCTGAAGTTTCACAATCTGAATCAAGAAAAAGACATCCAGATCAATATAATTCGCTAAACAGAATTCACAATGAAAGAGCAGTTAATGGAAAAAACACCTTGAGCAAGAAACATGCAACACCACGCACAGAAGACAATGATAGTTCTGACAAACTGCAACAAACAGTGCAGTCGTGCAGATATAAAACTACACGCAGAGAATCCAGTGATCAAACCAATTCAGATATCGAATTTCAGATCTACCTAACAAACTGCTTTGAAACTGAATCATGTTTAGTTCTAACAACGTAACTGGACAAAATGCATGCACAAATTAAAAGAGTTTCAGGTATAAATTAAACTGCACAAAGAGAATCCACTTGGACGAACAGAATAGTGTTTGACAGGCACTATGTTTGGGATATATAAAATACAGAAATGAAATAGATGATTTCGTACACAGTTTTCTTTCGTTTAACAATTTAGAATACAACAGTAGAACCATGCATGCATCTCTATCGGATTGACTGCATTAATGAGAGACATTACGATTGCGACTGGATCGAAACCAGGAAATTAATCAGGTGTCGGTGGCTAGCTACATGACTACTTCATGGCTTTGCTCTTACTCTTGCTCCTTCTCCTCGAGATTTGTTCCATCATCACCCGACCATACAAAGTTCGCGTGAGCGTAAACCCTTAATTAGTTTTTATTTTATTTTATTGTGTCCTTTCTTTTCTTGACTATATATTTATATTTATATTTATTTATTTTAACTTGTCCTTTAATATTTCTATATTTTACTTTATTTTTTGTTTTGTCTATATTGTTGTGACGATGACTGTGAATATATATATACCGTTTATCTTATTATAATTATTTATATGATGTGATGGTGCTATTATTTATTGGTATTGTGTAATATTTTTTATTTCTTTTAAAATATGTGATATATATTAAAAAATCAATATGATGTGATTATATATATATATATATATATATATATATATATATATATATATATATATATATATTCAATCAAAATGATCAAATCATTGGCCAACGAACCATTGATATACACGTTCCTTGAAGATAACCATTATATTGAAGAAGATAAAGACATTTGAAAAATACTTAAAAAGAGAATTAAAATGTCACCGGTGAGGGATTTCGGCTGATCCAATAAAGATATTTTGCAATTATGTGGATGTCGGGTACAATGGGAGGTAAGGGAAAAAGAGTAAAAATAAGCATTCGTTAATTCAGAAAACCTTGATATCTCTCTCTGGTCTCGGTATGCTTCGTTAAGCATGTGCCGACCTCTCTCTTTTGTCTCAGCATGCTTCCTTAAAGTATGTGTCGACCTCTTTTTCTAGTCTCGGTATGCTAAGCATATGCCGAGCTCCTGCTACAGTCTTTATATGCTCCCCGCATTACATGCCAACTCATAACTCGGTCCTGACACCTCCCCCGCATCACGTGTCGACCTCATGACTCGGTCCCGGCACGTCTCCTGCATCATGCGTCGACCTCATGACTCGGTCTCGACACGCCTCCAACATCATGCGTCGACCTCACGACTCGGTCTCTGTACACCTCCCGCATCGTGTGCCGACCTCATGACTCGGTCTTGGCATGATTCTTGCATTCAAGATCAACTTCCTGCACGTGATATTTATTAGAAGACGTGGTCGTTTCGCCTAAATAGGAGAGCACATTACCGATTCTTCCGTGAAAATAGGAACACACTCTCAAATATCGATCTGGCAACAGACGAAATCTTCCAAAGAGGAACAGGTACATTAGAATATTTTTTAAACGGTTACTAATACTTCGGATCGAAAAGCAGCTGCTATAAAAAAGGTAGTCCACGCCCATGGGTAGAGGTACGTGCACATATCTACTCTAATTTTCTCAAGTCATAAAACTCTTTCCTCACGTCAAATCCTAACTTGAGCGTCGGAGTGACTTACTGGGACCCAACCCTGGTGTTATTCTAATATTCTTTTTGAGTACTTTTTAGGACCTCTTTTCTCTCTGGACGATTATCTTCGAGGAGCGTGCACGTCAATTGAGCTTTGAATTAGCACTGAAACCATCCACAGTGTATTAGTTGGAACATCGACAAACTATTTTGACGCTCAAGTTAGGATTTTGAGTGAGAAATGAGTTTACGAATTTGAAGAAATTAGAATTAATGTATACATATATACTTATATGTATGGGTATGTATCATTTTTTATAGAGTTGTTAATATTTATTTAAGAAATATTTTAAAATATTTTTCTTATTTTCTTAATGAAATGGTCTATTTAAAAAATATTCTAAAATAGTTTTTCTTATTCTCCGAATGAAATGGTATTAGAATTTTATAATCTTAAAAATAAATCAATTTTATGACTTTATCCCATATAACATACGTAGATATAATAAATTTTCACCACATCAATACTCAACACCTAGACTATTATGAATAGATTATTATCAATATATACTCAATTCTTGCTTCATTCCCCAAACTTCATCGCAGTCAACTCTTCCAGCAGGCCACAGCTGCGCGAGGATAATTTTTGCCATTTGTCCCTCGCCTATTTAATCTACTTCTAAACAATGCAACAAATAAATAAATAAAAATATTACACTAATTAATTGATGGTCGAAGGAGTGCAATTATGTATATATATATATATATATATATATATATATTAATTCAAATATTTAATTTTTAAAGGGGTTGGTTCAATCTCACATTGATCATCAGATAAATTTGAAAAATACAGATGAATCTTAATATGGTAGTTCAACGTTATCAGTGGTTTGAATTTTATGAACGTTTAAAAATATCAACATGAGATTTAAACTTTTGCTATATAAGAATTAATATTATCTCTTATCGTTTCAGCATAAAAAGTAGAATTCGTCACTCCAGCGGTTTCACAAAGTCAATCTTATGATTATCTGTGAGGAGGTAAATTAAGAAATTATAATTCACCACTATAAAAAAAGAGTATTATTTCAATTTCATTAAAATTTAATTCTTATTTATTTTAATAAATTTAATCTAAAGTAATCAACTCAATACAATATTATCTCTTCTCGCAGTGTCGTGCGAGATGAAGGTGTGTAATTATATTAATGTATGGGTGGTGCAAATAATGAGGATATTTTAGCTTGAATGATTCACTAGTAGTTTGGTAGTCGTCTGCGTTGTGGAAGGATCAACGGATGAGAAGAGGCTTCACATCACGCTGTGGGGCCCCCAGTCATGGACAACAGTACGCCAATCATGCGCGAAACTCGTGCTCAATGCTCAGCAAAGGAGGTGGACAGGTGGTGACAAGTAAAGCACTGGCAGGGAATTTGATAAAAATAAAATTTATTGTCACAATAAATTTCTGTCATAAATTTATGATAAAAATCTATACCATTTGATTTTAAAATTAAGATTAAATTCAAACCGTAGATTGAATGGGTGATTGTAATGACTTAAATTTAATCTTCTATTTTAAAATCTAACGGTCCAGATTTCTGTCATAAATTTGTGACAGGAATTTATTGTGACAAGAATCCCAACTGATTTGATTGGAAAGTTCAACTCGGCCATTTAGCAATGATTTTACCATTCGCGTGGGATTAGCATATTGCAACGTTAGTGTATAATTAGGGTTTGATATTCAATTTGATAATTTTTTTTAATGTTCATTCAATAGTAAATATATATACGAAGGAGAGTCATTATATATAATCTATCTAGATTTAAAAAATTTATACTAAAAATAAAAAAGCCTCCAAGCTAATGATAGAAAATATATCAAGTTTTGATATCTTGCGACTCATCTACGAGCATCATAAATAGTAACAATATTATTTTTTATTTTATTTTATTTTTTTAAATTTACAATTTAAGATTTTTTTAGAATTTAATTTAGGGATTGTGTTATAGTATTAAATAAAAAATCAAAAGAAAAAAAATTTAGTTGTTCATGGGATGTCGACATTTGATGATAAATTTATACCTGTTTGGAGAGATCATCATAAATTATTAAAGTATATCATTCGCGATAGATAAAATATTCAGCCAAAGCTGCTCTTGTATAAGCAGTGCCGGCTTTAGGCATAGGCCTTAGAGGTCTATGCCTAGGGCCCCCAATAAATTGGGGCCTATTTTTTAAAAATATTAATCATTATATATATATTTGAGGTAATTAATAAGAAATTTTTAAAATTTTTTTATTAGGTTTTGGAAAAATTTGGCATGATCATTAGATTTTGTAGAGATTTGGCATGGTAATTGGATTTCATAAATATTTTGGTATGAATCCAATATATTTAATATTTCTCAATTCTTAAAACTTTAATTTTACTAGTTTCTTTATATTCCTCTCATTCCTTCTTTATTAACTTAATAATCTATTATGCTCAACTTCAAATATTTTACTTATTTGATAGTTTATTTTCTCTTCTCAAGACATTTTCGAAATCATCACAAGGGGTGTAAGGAGAGGAACGATCAGAATTAAGATCTTTTGTTACATATTTTTTTATGATCTTAAAACCTAAAAGTATTGTCTTCCTTCTTTCCCTATCAAATCTTTTTTTTATGCTTCTGTTAATTTCTTATTTTCTTATCAATAATTCCTGTTGTAAACTTGTAATCTTATTCGTAGTTAATACTGTTAGCAAATTTTTACAATATAAAGATATGAACATTACTATTGTATTAGATTAATTAAAAGGTTTTATTTCTTTTTTGAATGAGTATAGAGAAAAATAAATTCATATCTGCAGATATAATTTCTGCTAAAAAAATTGCAAATGAAATGAATATAGAAATTTAATTAATAATTTTACATTCAAAAAGCTAAAAAATTTAATTTTATATAAAAAATTATTTTTAAAATTAATATTTTTATTTATTTTGAAAAAATTTTAAACCCACCATTATCGGTCTCAAATCCGAATAAAAAAAATGAAAGAATTTTTTTTAAATAATATTAATTAATAAAAAAAATTTCGCCTAGGGCCTCTCGGAGGTTTGAGCCGCCCCTGTGTATAAGGAGCAAGGTGCTATAATGTAATAGGTGAATTCGTTGTTTCGACTACCACAATAGTGTATTCCATCACCCTTCTTTCTTGGAATGTAATCACTACTTGAGCACAGATGCTTTTTGACTAATAGCTACATAAACACATATTACATTTTAGCCTTTTTGATTGAGAATTGTATCTGTGGCTATTGCTGTTTTGTCAGTCAATCTATCCTCAATAATTGGTGTGCCAGATAAGAAGTGTACGTAGGATAATAACCCGACACACTTCATGAGCAATTAAATTTTTTATTTTAAAATTTTTTGTGCTTAATGCTATAACCCAACTCTTAAACCCTAAAAGAAAAAAAATCTTAAATAACTTAACTATAAATAAAAATAAAAAAATAAAAAATGATACTATTATTGTTTCGAGTGCTCAAAATCTTCTATGCGCACGAGTCATGCGGGATAAGGCGCAGTATATCAATTCCATAAGGTCTTCGGATTGAGTCCAGGTAGGCGCAGTATATAAAATTGTTCACGAGGACTTCATATACTCTCCCGGAGAGAAAAACGCACCGTGCATGCTGTCTCTTCCTTTCCTATTCCGGAAGAAGTACCTTTTCAAAAGCCTCCAAAGGAGCAAGTTCGTTTTTGCACGTACCACCAATCTACTAGTCATTACACTAATGAATGCAAGCAGCTAGCACGAGAGGTAGAGCAATTAATAAAGGAGAGGCAGCAAGGAAAAAGAGCCTCTTCCCCCATATCAAGACATGCGACCTACAAATATCTCAAGCAGGAAGTACAGAAAATTCACTCAGAAGGAAATCAAGCAAGTCCTACTCGAGGCCAAGATGTCAGATCCTCAAGAAGACGCTCTCCCGAATCACCTCAGGGTCATAGGACAAGTCGGAGAAAGGAACCAGTGCGTATAAACCAAGCTTGGTCCGAGAACCCTCCTCATTAGGGCATTATCAACATGATTTCGGGAGGATCTACAGATGAAGATTCTAATTGTGCCAGAAAAACTCATGGAAGAAGGTTGGAGAGTTATGGTATCAGTACCAGAAGGGGTAAAGCCAAAGGACCTACCATCAACTTCGGATCACAAGATCTCAAGGGGTTTCCACGCCCCACGATGATGCCTTAGTCATCTGCGCCATACTAGCCAACTATGAGGTAGCTCGAGTCTTCATTGATACAGGTAGTTCTATCAACTTCATTGATACAGGTAGTTCTATCAACATATTATCTAAGGAGGCCTTCAGTCAGATGCAAATAGAGAAATCCGAGATGAAATCTATGTCCACTGCTTTATTTGGATTTACCGGACATGAAGTGCAACCGTTGGGATAGGTTAGCCTACCTCTTTCTTTGGGACAAGAGCCTTTAATTCAAACTCGAAGCGTTATTTTTACAGTAGTAGATGCTCCATCCTCGTATAATGTTATTCTGGGAAGACCTGCACTTAGTGCTTTCCAAGTAGTAGTCTCCACTTTCCATTAGAAAATAAAATTTTCAGTAGATGATTAAATTGGCTCGGTCAGAGGGGATCAAGTCGTTTCTCGGAGATATTATATGGCCATGATTCGCACTGATGTCAAGAAGTTAAGGACTCCACGAGAAGAGGTACATTTCTTACAAGAAGGTCCTGTGACTCAATTATCACCAACCCAAGAAAAGGAGAAAGTACAAATCGTACCCGAGCTACCCGATAGAGTCTCTCAGATAGTTGCCGATCTAACACCTGAGCTGATAGCCTGTGTCATTCAGAATAATGATGTATTTGCCTGGATGCCTCAAGAAGTCATAGAAATAGCTCCCGATATTATGGAACATCGTCTTAATCTCCTCCTTGACATCCGACTTGTCATGCAAAAGAAAAGACATTTTGGACCTGAACAAAATAAAGTGATACAAGAGGAAGTCGCCAAGCTTCTAGAGGCCAGACATATCAGAGAAGTTCAATTTCCCATTTGGTTGGCTAATGTTGTATTGATTCTAAAAACAGGGGAAAATAGCGTGTTTGCATCGACTTCCGAGATCTCAACAATGCTTTGATGGGGAAGTCTTGAAAAACCGTTTCGGTAGATTCTTGCAGAACAAAATTTTTTTCCGAAACGATCTCAAGTTGCCCGACGCGTTTAGATCGTTGGGCTCTTGTGTTTGGTTTACAGGATCCAATATAAAAGCATAATTTAATTAAAGCGGAAACTTTAAATTATACCTCTTCGGATGAAGGATGTAGATGACCCCTCGATCTTCTGCTGTATTCCTCTCCTCTTTCTCGAACGTTGTGTGGGCAACGATCCTTCGAGAATATCTCCACCAGAATTCTCCTCTCCGATGGCTAGCAAACTTTCCCTCCTTCTTAGAGAAAAGAGAAAGGGAAGAAGAGGCTGTGGCTGCCGAGAGCTTCAGCCACCAAATAATTAATTCGTGTGTTCTCTCAAAGCCAACCTTGCCCCTTCTTTTATAGCCTAGCCATCCCTTATTTATGGTATAATTAGAGCCATAAACATGGTATAATTGATCCATAAACATGGTATAATTTGATTCAATCAAATCAGAGAATTTGACATGATTTCGGAAGTTTCCAATTCTGTATGCGGAAGAAATAAAATTATGATTCTAATCAAATCAAATCTAATCCAGATTTGATTCTAATCAAATCAAATCTCATCTAGATTTGATTCTAATCAAATCTCATCTAGATTTGATTCTAATCAAATCTCATCTAGATTTGATTCTAATCAAATCAAATCTTATCCAGATTTGATTAGAAAAATCATAATTAATTTTTTCTGCGGAAGAAAATTAATAATTTCGTAACGGAAATTTTAATTGGAATTTCTTAACAAAATTTTTCTCCAGAAAAATAATTTCAGAAATTCTTAAAATTTCTTATCCGAAATTTCATATAATTTTCTTAGGTGGATACGAGGTTTTATCCAGAGGCTATAGCAGGGACCTAGAGGAGAAATTGGTTTTGGCCTCCTGATGGACTTGGGCTTCCTATGTTCTCCCTGAACACCCAACTCAAGCCCATCAATAATAACTCATTCCACTAGAGAGTTATTATTGCACTACCGCACCAATCCCATATTATTGTATGAGCTCCTTCTTACTATAAGTACATTAATCTCCCTGTGTTTAAGATATCGTATGTCCGTCAATTAAATGAGTTACTGACAACTCGAATTTAATCAACTTCTATTCCAAGAGTAGTACCACTCAACCTCATTATCATGCGGACAAGGTCCACCTGCAGGGTTTACATGATAATCCTTATGAGCTCCTCAAGGGGACATCATCAGCCTAGATTATAGGACACAGTTTCCTTCTATAATCAACAACACACCATGTACATAATACTACTTTCCAACTCATCGGGCCTTTTGATCTATCGTTCTAAATCTCACCCTTTGATGAATTAAAGAAGTACATACTAAGTACATGTGTTTGTTATTATATCGGGATTAAGAGCATGTACATCTATAGTAACAGAGGTTTGGTTCAATTATATAGTCAGTATAAATCGAACAATCCTCAGATGGTCCTATTCAATACACACTTAGTGTACTAGTATAATTTTATAGTCAAGACAGACTAAGACAAAATTACACTACAACCACTCCGATGGTTTGTCCAATCCATCTTGGTTGTGAACACTGTTTATAATCTATAAGGGACTGATAACATGGTCTTCTGTGTGTGACTCCGCACACCATGTTAATCTACAGTATAGATTAAATGGACACTTCAAAATATTGACCAAATGTGATTCTCATTTCAGAATGTTTATTTACATAGCTAGGATTCTAGTATACATCCCAACATAAAGAATGCAGGAGCAACATATCAGAGACTCATGGATAAGGTTTTCAAGCATTAGATAGGTCGTAATGTGGAAGTCTACATCGATGATATTTTAATCAAGTCAGTCTGAGCTGAACGCCTGATCAGTGACATCAATGAAACGTGCGACACTTTTCGAAGGTATAACCTCAAACTGAATCCCAATAAATATTTATTTGGTGTCAAAAGTGGCAGGTTTCTGGGGTACATAGTAACTGAAAGAGGTATAGAAGCTAATCCTGAAAAAGTACAAGCCTTGCAAAATATGGTTTCACCTCGAAATACCAGAGAAGTACAGAAGTTAGTAGGACGGATCACTGCGTTATCACGATTCATATCACAGTCAACCATAAAAAGTCTGTCCTTCTTCAAGATATTACGCAAGGCTGCCAAATTCGCTTGAGATGATAAATGTGAACAAACCTTCAACGACCTAAAGCTCTATTTAGCCACCTTACCGATTTTGGCAAAGCCTACTCCTGAGGAATCTCTGTGGTTATATTTATCCTCCTCTGAAGGTGCTGTGAGTTCAATACTGGTTAAACAAGAAGGAAGTATTCAGAAACCTATCTACTTCTTCAATCATCTTCTAAAGGATGTTGAGACAAGATACACCACTTTAGAGAAGCTACCTATGGTTTTGGTTTTGACAGTACGCTGTCTTCGACCGTATTTCTTTTCCCATCCATTAACAGTATTAACTAATAACACTCTAGGTCAAATATTAACAAATCTCGAAGCCTTAGGGCCACTGATTAAATGGACTATCGAGCTGGGAGAATATGATATACAGTATCAGCCGAGGATAGCTATCAAGACACAAGCTTTAGTAGATTTCTTAACCGAGATCTCGAACATCAGTGAACCCGAGACATGGAAGGTATTCGTAAATGGATCATCTACTAAAAAGGGAAGCAGAGTTGGGATTTTATTATGTTCCCCTAAAGGAGATTTATTGCCGATAGCCATAAAACTTCATTTTAAAGCTTCTAATAATGAGGTCAAATATGAGGTGTTGATTGCCAGATTACAGGCAGCTCGGCATGTATGAGCAACTCGAGTAATAATCTATACAGACTCTCAACTCGTTACTCAGCAGATAGAAGAAACTTTCGAGATCTGCAATGATAAACTCCGGAGGTATACCGAGACCTTCAACAGATTGAAAACCTCCTTCCAGGAAGTCACTATTCAGAGGATAGCTCGAGCTGACAATCATAAGGCAGATGAGGATTACAGGCAACTCGGCATGTAGGAGCAACTCGAGTAATAATCTGTATAGACTCTCAACTCGCTACTCAGCAGATAGAAGAAACTTTCGAGATCCGTAATGATAAACTCCGGAGGTATACCGAGACCTTCAACAGATTGAAAACCTCCTTCCAGAAAGTCACTAGTCAGAGGATACCTCGAGCTGACAATCAGAAGGTAGACGAGCTAGCTCGCTTGGCCAGTAGTTTGACTAGTTGGGAACAAGAGGAGCCTGTAGTACATGACTAACTAATAGCTCACATTAATCAGGCCACTGAAACAAATGAAATTGTTGACTGGAGAATTTTCATCGTCGACTTTCTTAAAAATGGGAGCTTGCCGACTGAATTTGAACAAGCCAGGATTATCAAAAAGCGCGTAGCTCGGTTCACCTTAATTGGAGATATTTTGTATAAGAGGATATTTTCTCGACCCTTACTTAAATGCTTGGGATCTAATGAAGCTGAGTACGTTATGCAGGAAATTCATCAAGGTATTTGTGGAAATCATATAGGGGTAGAACTTTAGTACAAAAAGTGTTATTGGCTAGATATTTTTGGCCTACTTTGCAAAGGGATACAGCTCAGATGACCAACATCTGTCTTAATTATCAGAGACATTAGAACCTTCCTTGTCAGCCAACAGAACTGTTACAAACTATCACTATCTCTTGCCCCTTTGATCAATGAGGGATGAATATTATAGGTACTTTCCCAATAGGGCATAACCAAAAGAAATTTCTGTTAGTAGCTGTGGATTACTTTTCCAAATGGGTAAAAGTTGAACCACTGGCCAGGATCACTGAAGACATTGTTTTAAAGTTTCTGTGGAAAAACATTATTTGTCGGTACAAAATTTCTAGTAAGATAGTATCTGATAAAAGACGATAGTTTCAAGGACACAAGATACATGATTGGTGCAAAGAACTAGGGATTATCCAAGCCTTCACTTCCATAGCCTACCCACAAAGCAATGGATAAGCAGAAGTAGTTAACAGGGAGCTCGTCAAAGGCCTCAAAATAAAGCTGGATCAAGTACAAGGAAATTGGATGGATGAGCTACCCGATATTCTGTGGGCTTACAGAACTACTTCAAGAGACAGTACCCAGATGACCCCTTTCCACCTGGTCTATGGAGGAGAAACAGTGATACCTGTAGAGGTCGTAGAGGAATCAAGCCGAATGCTTAGTTATGGAAGCAACAATAGTAATAAATGACGTACAAAATTAGATCTCATTATCGAAACCAGAAAACTTACGGCAATTAGGTTGGCAGCATACCAACAGAAGATGTGCCAGACTTACAACAAGAAGGTTATACCTCGCTCTTTTCAGGTCGGAGACTTCGTCTGAAAAAAGATTAAACCGGTAGGCGATGTCGAAAAACTAGAATCTCAATGGGAAGGACCTTATAAAGTTACTCAGCGGCTTAGCAGTGGATCTTATTACCTGGAAGACGCCAAGGGAAAAGAGCTCAGCAGACTTTGGAATGCCACGCATCTTCGTCCTTATCGTATTTAAACTTGTATAAATTTTCTTATCATTTTTTGTATGAATATTTTATGGTTATTTAATATAAGTTTTTCTCTTCCAAGACAAGCCCCGAGCAAGACAATCTTGCCTTACGACAGGTGATGCGATGTTTTTGTATGGGAATATTTTATTATTTATATTCATTTTCCCATTATTAAATGTGTCACTCACACCCACCAAAATTAATTATTTATTTATTTACCAAACCTCTTATTATCGTCTTAAGAAGTAAAGGGAGGTCCGGGTCGTCTCTCTCGGACTCAATGATAGGATGTTATCCTAGATAACCTGGTGTGGGGTTTATTATGCCTTATTCATTCCTAATTATTTCTAATTCATTTATTCCTACAATTACAATAACAATCAATAATCGTTTTACAATAACATATGATACATACAATAATCAACAATCAAACCTATGATACTTACATTCAACAACTCATTTACATTTACATACACAAAATCCATAAATCTACAAATTACTCCCCCTACTATACATAAATAAACAACAACTATACATACATATACAATATATGCAGATATACATCATAATACATACAACAATTACGATTCACAATTCTTAATGCACAAATATGATTCAAATCCATAACTCCACACAACATCATCTTGAACATGTTCACAAAATTCACCACAACATCAAGAGCTCTAGATGACCTAAAGAATTCATTCCAATTTCATTAATAACGCAAATTCAAATTCAACATGAATTACACTCTTCAAACATTACATTAGCTAATGTGCACATGACAACCAATTCCAATCACTACATATGGTCCAATTACACTTGAATTAAAGCCACTCTACAATCATATATTCGTTCTGTTCACAGTTAAAGCTTCACCAAAAATTCAGTCTAAATATCCAATTCTCAACATATTCATGCTAATGAAAATTCAACCAAAACATTAATCAATAATCATCAAACAAGATATCCATTCAAATGAACCAGGGGGTTTTTCTGATACCATGACAAAACAAACAAGAACAATCAACATTTGAATTACCTCTGGTTGGAACAACAAACAAAGCAACAAACAGGAGGGGGGGGGGGATTTTTGAATGAACTGATTAACATAACAAAATAAAATCAACTAAACCTAGGGTTAGGGTTAGAAATTGTTCTTCCCTTTCGGTTGGAACAGAGGAGACATGGGAGAATGACGGAGGTGGACGGATGGTTTCCCGGCCAACACAGAACAGCAACTTGGACTTCGATGGAATGCACGCCAACAGAGCGAACCTCGCCGGAGCTGGACTACTCTGGCAAGAAATGAACGGAGAAAGCAAGATCCGGAAGCTCCACCTCCTCTGCCCGACGCCTGCCGTCCAAGAACAAAAATCAGGAAACAGAAGAAACTGGAGTCCTTACCTTGCCTTTTCCAGTGGATGAAGGATGGTCGGAGCCAAACAGGATCGACCCCCGCCTCCGAACCACATCGGCGGAGACCTTTTGCTGCTCGGACTTCGGTGGGTGCGGGCGCGACAGAGGGTTCACTGGAGAACCACTCACAGCTGCTTCCTCTGTGCGAACGGCCGTCGTGCACCGATGACTGGAGAACCACTCACAGCCCTCGTTCCGCGGCGACGGTGATTAGGGCTTCGCCTCCGAACCACTTCGGCGAAGACCCTTCGGTGGCGTCGACGCTCAACCAACCGGCTCAAGCCTCTGCTGCTGTGCTGACCGGAGGGGGGAAGGGATGGTGGCGGGCCGCGACGGGGCTCGGATCGCGGCAGCGGTGAGGAGACGAGGATGAACAGTGAACGATGCTCGCGAGAATCGCGAGAAGCCCCCCTTTCTCGTGAACCCTAAC
Organism: Curcuma longa; assembly: GCF_044706935.1. Classification (NCBI taxonomy): domain Eukaryota; kingdom Viridiplantae; phylum Streptophyta; class Magnoliopsida; order Zingiberales; family Zingiberaceae; genus Curcuma; species Curcuma longa. The sequence goes on from NC_133881.1 coordinate 6,555,485, forward strand.
CTTTCCCTTTTAACTGCGCCAAATGGTTGAGCCAGCTTGAACATGACCTGAACCACAGCTTGGCTTGAGCCGGCTGATTGAACCGGATCAATTGGCAATTGAACCAAACCAAATCTGCAATTGAACCGGCTTTAATTGATTGGGCCGGGCTGAAATGCTTGAGCTGATCTTAATCTGGGCTTGAAATTGGATTGGGCCGGGCTGAAATAGCTGGGCCGGCTGAATTGGGTTGGGTTTATCCTAATTGAGTCCTGGTTGAGTCAATTGAAATCCAATTCGAACCCAACTCGAACCAGAATTGATTTTTCTTTAAATTGGACCTCCAAATATGATTATCTTCATCCTAATTTCCTGCCAAATCAATTACCATAAATTAATATCGTTAAATACCTCAAAATAATAAGAAAATAGAATGAAGACTACAATTAATCCAAGATAGAAAAAATAAGGTAAAAGCCCAATTCATGATATGAAATATAATAGAAATTAGCCCAATATGATCCTAATTTACCCGGTCAAATAGGCAGTTATCAACAGGCCGAAACTTCGAACCTCGAACTCGATAACTTTGCCTTACAACAGGCTGAAACACCGAGCCCTGAGCTCGAAGAACCTGTTTTATGACAGGTCGGAACTCTGAGCCACAAGCTCGACGACTTGCCTTACGACACGGTGAAACTTCGAGCCTTGAGCTCGACGAACTTGCCTTACGATAGAGTGGAACTCCGAGCCCCGAGCTTGACGACTTTGCCTTAAGACAGGTTGGAACACCGAGCCTCGAGCTCGAAGAACTTGCCCTACGATAGGTCGGAACACAAAACCATTGAGCTCGCGGATTTGCCTTACGAAAGGCTAGAACATCAAGCCACCAACTTGCTTCGCGACAGGACGAGACACTCAGATTTGCAAGATTATATCGCAAGGTCTCATTATGCGACTACCTCTCTTCTAGCTTGATCGTCAGTTCAGCACCTAACGGTTTATCTCGATGTAGCAGTCAGGTATATAATTTTTTGCATTTATAAGGGTATCCCTCTTTTATTCTTTCCTTAAAATCTTTCTTAAAACCATGTCATACATAGATTTTTCATTGAAGTTTTAGAAACAATACCAACACAGTCTGCCTACCTAAGGAAATAGGTCTTGGGGATAAAAAGAAATGCTAATGAAAGACAAGAATCACTGCAATGCCTAGCTTAATAAAAAAGACACTTAGAGAAGTATCACGTAGTAGGGAATTCAGGTCCACACATTGAATAAAGATTATTACCATTTTGGGGTCATCAGAAACCAAGTTCAGTAAAAAGTTACTCAAAACAATATGACATAATTTGAAGGTGAAAACTACACATAGGGTAATAGCAATTGTAGTTCTTAAGTTACAAAGAGTAGAGTTCAATAGTGCCAAATTCAAAACCATATTACAACACAGATTAGTCTTTTCTCTCAGATTCTGGAAGGCTATGCCAAACCTTCTGAGGATCTAGAAAGCTTAGGTCCGCCCCCTTTGGTATCAGCCCTCACTGGATGAATTGACGACCTGCTCCTTCAAACCCATACTTTAACATCTTACTAGTTCTAATCCCTAGTAGGTCATAGTATTCAGGAGAGGTCAAGAAAGCTGCTTTCTTCTCATGCCATCTTTGTTCTTCTCCCTCCTTTTTTTTGTTTTTTTTTGTTCTTCTCCCTCCTTCAGGTCGACCAGCCCTTTCTTAATTGTGTGTCCAGTTCAGCCACCATTCTATCTCGGTTGGAGGATATCTGTTATTTTTTGCTTCTTTTCCTCTGATAGTTGTAGTTCCAAGTCATGGCTGTGAGTTGTTGCCTCGCGTAGATCTCATCATAATTCCCCTTGCTGTGAGTGGCTGGCAACTAGATTCGCTTCCATTTTAGTTTGCTCCTCTTGGTATGACTTAACCTCTTCCCTGGCCTTGGACATCTCTTCTTGGGAAGATTTAAAAGCCGATTGAGACTTCTCTAATTCTTGTTCCAACTGTGAAGTCTCCCAGTCCTGAGCTCAGCATCCTTCTTTAACCTCTCCACTTCTGCCATAGCCTTCTCCGTATCAGCCTGGGCAGCTTCGCTAGCTTGACAGTGCTTCTCTATCTCGGCGTAAGCCTGAGTTGCATCGACCTCTCAGATAGGATGCTTTAGCTGGTTTCTTAGATCAGTTATTTGTGCCTCGAGCTATCTTTGGGTAGATAGCATTAGGGGGGCGCGTCTGCTTAGCTCTTGATGTTCCTTCCAAGTCTGGATAAACATTACCTTATTAAGATGATTATTGTATAAGAAAATAATATTAAGAACATTATGAGACATACTTACCTTTGCAAAGGAACTGTTTAGATGCTCACTCAAAACTTCCGTGTCCAGTCGGGGAAGGACTTCAGTTTCATAACGTCGAAAGCTTTCTATAGTTTGACGAGATTGCTCTTCTCTTTCTTCAGTGGAAGTTGGGTGTCTCTCTTCGGGAGTGCTGCGAGGAACTCGGGGGGGGGGGGGGGGGGGGATGAGAAGGAAGTGGTGCAGGTTCTTTAGTTGGCACGGTCAGAGGAGGAGTGGTGGATGTAATCCCTGAAGTGCTAGCTGGATATGTTCCCTTGTAATGCCTATTCTTGGTCCGACCTTCAGGAGGGAGAGACCTTAGGAGAGGGACTTCTAGAGGAACTCCTTTACAAGGGCTCCCCAAGGCCTTTGTAGCACCAGGGTCAGGATGAGCCTGATCTAACTCAGGTCTAGTCTCTTGAGAGGAAACCTCTCGTTGCTCTCTGCTCCTTTTTTCGATCCCGTTTCCCTACGGGCTTCGGGCATACTGGTCTGGGGCAGAGTCTCAGGAGTTGCGATCTCAGGATCTGTTATCTCTACTACTTGGTCGGAATCTCCCTCCTTAGATGGGCTGGCAGAGGTAGGGGTTTAAGCCTTAATCTTGGATGACGCATCTTTCTTTGTTGTCTCTGCTACTGCCGCCGAGGACTTTGCTGCATCCTCTGAGACCCACCAGCTGTTTGTAGTGGTGAGGTCCCATTTGAGATGCTTGTTAACTGAAGCGTTCAACATAGTGCGACCTAAAATAGAGAACGAAAAATTAGTTAGTACCAAAACAAAATTTAAGTAAAAGAAGGAGCTTACTTAGGGATTCCTCCAGTTGGATTGTGTTGGGGCTCAAGTCCACCCGGAATAGTAGGGCTTCATTAGCTATTAGAGAAGTTACACTAAACTTTAAGTCAGAAAGGATGTCTGTGGCAATGAGAAAAGACGATTCCAACCTATATTGACCTAAGTCTGGTTGAGGAGGGGGCTCGGGACGCCAGAAAGTAGGCCAAGTATAGGGCTGACATGGTTTTATAAAGAAAAATTGATCTTTCCACCCTTTATGAGAGGTCGGGTATTTACACAGAAAGCTACATCCTGGCCTAGCAGGGAAATAAGTCACCCCGAGCTCTCCTCGCTTGGGGACGAAAAAGTAATGAAAAGTCTGAGAGTCGAAAGGAATTTGGTAAATTTGGAAGATGATGGAAGCACTGCAAATGAGGCGATAGGAGTTAGGAGCAAGCTGAGATATGGAGCATTGAAAATAGGTAGCTAGGTCTTGGAGGAAAGGGGGGATCGGGAACCTTAGACCTCCTGCCAGTTGGCCTTCGAAGAAGGCTGTTATCCTGGAGGAGGCTCGTGGGGACGATGGTTGAAGGACGGAATCTTAATCTTATGGTCTAACGGAATGTCATACTGCTCTCGAAGCAGTATGTCATCCCCTGGCGTGAGCGAAGTTTGCTTAGTCTCATACCAACGTGTTAGGGTCGCCATAAGATGAAAAGAGCGAAGGAAAGCTCAGAAACTGAAAGAAATGAGATCTAGAACTTACTAGGGTTAAGGACATCGGCAAGAATTGGAGGAAGAAGACAAGGAAGGCATGGAAATGCGTAAGTCACAAAAAGCTAGGGTTCGCTTCTGTTGGAAATGACGAAGAAGCAGATAGGTGTCCCGCTTAAATCAAACGACCACCAAATCTCCACTGTTAGAAGTAAAATCAAAGGACGATATAAGTAGATAAATAATTCAAAAGGTAGGCGATGATAAGAGAAAAACCTTGATTTATTTAAGGCTAAGTCAAATTGAACCTCGTTGAATACAACAGGTTGGAAGTCGTGCATTAGATTTAACTCAAGTCCAGTCAGTCGAACTTCACCTCCTTCGACTAGACTATCTTGGGAGACTTTTGATCCGATGGGATTATTTAGTAATTACGTGGACGTCGAGTAAAAGGGAGTATGAGAAAAATAGGATAAATATAAGTATCGATTAAATGTTAAAGGTTATTTCATTAACTCAAATAAACTCTCGACCTCCTGCTCCGATTTCGATATGCTTCCTAAAGCATATATATGCCGATCTTTTGCTTTGGTTTTGATATGCTTCCTAAAGCATATGCTGACCTCATGGCTCGGTCTCGACATGCTCCCTACATTATCTGTCGACCTCATGGCTCGGTCTCGACATACTCCCTACATCGTGTGCCGACCTCATGACTCGGTCTCGACACGCTCCCTATATCGTGTGCCGACCTCATGACTCGGTCTCGACACACTCTCTACATCATGTGTTGACCTCATGACTCGGTCTCGACACACTCTCTACATCATGTGCTGACCTCATGACTCGATCTCAACATGCTTCTTGTATCACATGCCGACCTCATGGCTCAGTCTCAGCACACTTCCTATACCTAGGGTCAACCTTTGACACGTGATGCTTATTTGGAGATATGACTGTTCCGTCTAAATCAGAGGACACAGAGCCAATTCTCTTGAAGAAATAGGAATATGTTTTCTCAGATATATATATATATATATATATAGACAGAATCTTTATAGAACAAAACAAGTATGTTAGAATATTTCTCAAACTGTTGCTAATATTTCAGAGATCAACTACTATATAAAGGTAACCTATGCTCATGGGTACATGGACGCACACATAAATCCTAATTTTTCCAAGTCATTAAACTCCTTCCTCGCGACGAACCCTAACTTGAGCGTTAGAGTGGCTTGCTGAGATCCCCCTCCCGGTGCTATTCTAACCATCTTGAATTCAACATAGCTTTACTGGATTTAATCATCTTATTATTGCTCCCAATGATAAGTATCCATCTATATAAAGATATAAAAGGACATAGTCATTATCTATAGCTTTTATATGTTTATATTTGTCACATTCATTGATCTTAAATCTACTTTCCTTCCTTACATTATCAAACTTCCATTCCACTGTTTTGAATCTTGTTTCAAGTCATATAACGACTTCACTAATCTATAAACTTGATTTTCCTGCCCTGACACAACCTTGAGGTTGCTCCATATAAATTTTCTCTTCTAAATCCCTATTTAAAAAAAATGATCTTTACATCTATTTGATGTATTTTTAAATTCTATAGAGCGACGATAGCCAACAATACTCTGATGAAAGTTATTCTTAATATTGGAGAATATGTATCAAAGTAATTAAGATCTTCACATTGTCGGTAATCTTTAATTATCAATCTAGCCTTATACTTATCAATAGTGCCATCTGATTTTATTTTCTTGAAAATCCACTTGCAACCTAGTGGTTTACTTTTCGGAGGAAGATCCGCAAGTTTTCAAGTATAGTTTTTCAAGATATATAGAGTCAATTTTAGATATAATTGTCTCTTTCCATTAAGGTTCCTTAGAAGAGCTTATTATTTTTGAGTAACTTTGGGTTCAAAATCTATTCCAAAGGATTTTTCCACCCGAGTTCTTTTACTTCGTCTAAGTTCAACCGCAACTAGTTTATCTTCCTTTTCTTCTTGTATTTCATATGCCCATTTTGAGGAACTTACTTCCTCTTAGGTCTTACATGAAAACACATATTTAAAAAAAGAGACATTTATTGATTCAATAATTAAGTTCTTGTGTATTTCCGTTATTTGAGACTCATATATAAGGAACTGATGAGAACTGATATTACGTGCATATTTAGTAAATATGTAATTAATAGTCTTTGGTCCTATTTTAATTTTTTTTGGATCAAGCAACAAAACTTATAAAACACCACCACATTCACAAGTATTTGTAAGATTTCTATTGTCCTCTGTTCCACAACTTATAAGGGTTCTTATCTATTTTCTTTTGAGATGCCTTATTTAAAAGATAATTAGTTGTTAATACAACTTCTCCCCACATGTATTCTGGCAATCTAGAATTAATAGAAGAACATTCAATTCATTATCTCCTTCAGAGTAAGATTCTTTCACTCAATGACATTATTTTAATTTGATGAAGAGTATAGAGAGCTAGTATTTAGTGTTTGCTCCCATGTTCAACACACAATCTTGTTGGAGATATTTGTCAGAGTTAAAGGGAATCTACTTAAATTCAAATTCAGATTTATTTATATTAAGATGACTTGAGTTGACAATCTCAAATTGTCAAGCTAGGCTAGTTAGGCCGAGTTATTGGGTTGTCCAAGCTCTTGTGGGACATCACTGGCCGAATGTTGAGTGCTCCCCAAGTGGTCCTAGGTGCCGCTAGGTCTGAGCAACCTGAGTGCTTCATGAGCCCGAGTGAGAAGCCGAGTGTCTAGTCGGGATGTTGAGTGCTCCTAAGTGGGACCCCGAGTGCTCCTGTCGAGTCTGAGTGAGGAAGTCGAGTGTCGATTCGGAATGTTGAGTTTCGAATTAAGAAGTCGAGAGCCCTGTTGCCCGACCATCGATTTTGAATGGGTCATTGTTGCCTGAGCATCAAGTTGGAAGACCAAATTGGTCGACTGTTGAGTTCGAGTAGGGAAAGAGAGAAACCAAGGTCTGTGTTCGACATAGTTTTCTTAAAACTGATTCATCCTCTTTACGGTGCTTCAAAGTCATGTTGAGCATTTGTTTCCCAAAATACAACGACACAACCACATATGCAATTAAGCACTAGTTGTTCATGGAGAACTGAGCATGTACCCAAACACTTTCACGGGTTGAGTTGTCGAGTGGAGTGCACGATAAAAAGAAAGAACGAAGGGGACGAAAGTGGATGAATTCTATATATGTTTTTGCATCTGCTTCTCTTTTTTTCTGCTTAAGGTCGCAATATCTTTATAAAGAAGCTTCATCCCTCAACAACATTGAAGGATTGAGTAATAACTATTCAATGCCCAAGGCATAACAGCCGCCAAATTAGCACATTAATACATCTATTACTACTTGAGCATGTAGCAAAAGGAGGGTTTGAGTGGCAAAATATTAATTGATTCTCTTGGTAAATTTTATCCTGATCAGTTTGATAATCGGCTCGCGTAGGTTATGCTCTCATACGAGAGACTTGGGTTCAATGCAATTCGGGTCCTAGATTTGCACCCTGCCCATGCATGAAAGAGCTTCTCTTCATATATGTTCACAATTTCAATGATCATGATTTAATATAAATCAACTTTCCAATTACTCATCCCTATTAATACCAACTTTCAAATTACTCATCCTCCAATATGGAAATAAACTCCCTCGGCAATAAGAGTTTTTTAATTTTTCCATCCACTCTTATATTTCCGTTCACATTTCGAACAACTTTCTCTATCAACGTCCTTCTAGCACACAATTTCATTACAATATGATGAACTATTAAGTACCTTACATATTCTTTTGACTTGCATCGATTGTAAAACTCATCAAAACAAAACTCAAAGCCATCATTAGCAAGAAGATATCTAACCTACTCCTATCCATTTTTAATCGTAGTACACTTCTTAAACAAAGGCAACACGCTTGTTATCAAATGTAACGATTCAGTCTTAAATAAAAAAAATATCATTTAATTTTTTTAAAAAAAACTCTAAATAATTTTTATATTATTTTTATATTTTTTTACATCGTTAGAGTTTTAAAACTATTTAAATCTTTATTTAATTGCTGTTATGATATAATATTTTATGAACTCCCAAAATAATTAGTTAATTACTATTCTAACCATCATTAAAAGTGATTAAAATATATAAAATAAAAATATATATCTAAATATATCATAATAATTCTATAAGAAATTGAAATGAAAGAAAATTAAGAAATGAATTTATAGGAATAATTATATTTCTATAAGTCAATGTGTAACAATATATATGACTAAATTGAATAGAGATTGTATGATAACTTATCCTCCTCATTGTTACAAAAAAAAAACAATTAAAATTCCAACGACAATTTAAAAAAAATGAAAATAAGGCTCGAATATCCGTCACCACAATTAATAAAATAATTAAGGGTATAAATCCAAAAACAAGCAGGTCAGTCACACAGCTAATGAGGGACCGTGTCGTCACCGTTAGTTAACGGCAAACTCGGGTCTCATCCGGTGGAGGCCGGGTCCGAAGGCCCGCTGGTTTCTTAAACGGCACCGTCACCGTTGCCCTGCCTTCCTCCCCTCCCCTCTCCTCTCTTCTCCTCTTGCGATCCCTCGCGCTAATGGAGGCGGCGGCCGCAGCGGAGGCGTCCAGATTGCTTTGTTCTTCCACGATTCCAACCCTTTCCGCCTCCTTCTAGCTCCAAAAGGTGTGCTTCTGATGAATCTCTTCGTTTTAGGGTTAGAATAAGAGTTGATGTGGTTAGGTTTCATCTGTGTGGGGGGTCTCCCTGTTCGTCTGCGGTTTTGTTGGCAGAATTCTTTCTCTTCTCCGCCCCTTGATTTACCGGGGGGCTGATTGTTTTTAGGTTTAAAGATGGATGTTGAAGTTTACAATTTATTGCTTCTTTGATGGGAGAATTTGGATTTTGTTCACGGGGCGAGCACTGAAAAGGGATTTGATTTGGTTGTAATGGAATTGTGATTTCTTGTTTTTTTTTTATATATGTCGGATGCTTCTGTTGGATCTTGTAGGTCTCGAACCCACCAGGTAGGCTGGATTGGAAGGTGAAAGGGGGTAATCTTGAAGAGGAAGAGACAGATAGGGGGGAGAGAGAGCACGCCATGGGCGAGTCCATCCTTACCACCCTGTCCATGGAGAACCACCACCTGCATCACCACCCCTCCACCCTCCTCTCCATGGATCCTGCAGGCCTGACGGTGATGGCCATCTCCCCTCTTGAAGACAGTGACCGTGAGCTCTCTGTCATCCACCAGCATCACCAGGGCGCCCTTTCCAGCCCGCCGGACATCAATCTTCCTCTCTTGGTTGACCAATCCCCTCCGCCGCAGCCCTGGGATCCTGACCCTATGGATATGTTGGACGTCAGCCTGGGGCACCAGATCTGTGAGGCTGATGCTCTCCTCAACCTCCCCAAGGCAGGTAGCATTGCTAGTGCCGCTGGAGCCCGTAAGTGCGCCAAGAGAGGGGACAGCATATGGGGAGCATGGTTTTTCTTCAGTTTTTATTTTAAGCCTGCGCTTGTAGAGAAATCCAAGTGCAAGGTCGTTCGAGATGCAAATGGTGTTTCAGGGTTTGACAAGTCCGACCTCCGTCTTGATGTGTTTCTCGTCCAGCATGACATGGAAAACATGTACATGTGGGTCTTCAAGGAGAGGCCAGAGAACGCTCTGGGAAAGATGCAGCTGCGAAGTTACATGAACGGCCACTCACGCCAAGGAGAGCCTCAGTTCCCGTTTAGTGTTGATAAAGGGTTTATGCGATCTCACCGGATGCAAAGAAAGCAGTACAGAGGGTTATCTAACCCTCAGTGCGTCCATGGGATTGAAGTGGTGAGGTCTCCAAACCTTTCAGCAGTCGTAGAGGCTGATCATAAGAAGTGGATGGAGCTCACTGGAAGGGACCTCAATTTCTCCATCCCACCCGAAGCTATCGATTATGAGTCTTGGAGGACTCTTCCGAGCACAGATTTTGAGCTCGAGAGACCTCCACCACCTTTGAAGAATACATCACAACCCACTTCAAGGAAATTGCTTAATGGTTCAGGACTCAATCTGTCAACCCAGCCATCAAATCATTCAAGTGGAGATGGTATGGATCTTTCTCCTGTGTGTAGTAAGCGCAGAAAGGACTTCTTTTCCCATGGAGGAAATGAGGATTGCAGTATGTCTAGTAATCCATATTCAGATAGGCCTCAGGATATGGAAGTACATCCAGCTGAGCCTTCATGGGCAAATGAGTTCACTGGTGTGATGAGACATGCATGTGGCCCTGTGACCGCTGCAAAAACGATCTATGAGGATGGGGAAGGATACCTGATTATGGTTAGCCTGCCTTTCTCTGATCAGCAACGGGTGAAGGTATCCTGGAAAAACAATCTTACACATGGAATAGTAAAAATATCCTGTGTCAGTACTGCTCGGATGCCCTATATAAAGCGGCACGATAGGACATTCAAACTGACAGATCCTTCCCCTGAGCATTGCCCTCCAGGAGAATTTGTAAGAGAAATACCACTACCTACACGAATTCCTGAAGATGCAAAGCTCGAAGCCTACTATGATGAATCGGGCACCGTATTAGAGATTATGATTCCTAAGCATAGTGCTGGCCCTGAAGAGCATGAGGTTCAAGTATGTATGCGCCCTCCTCATCTCGGTGCCAACGACCTTATGTTGACCTGATGGGTAGTAATTTAGTGTGCTTTTGTTTGTTTTCCTTTGTTGATTTTTCATTGTTTACTAACTTTATCTCATCAAAAGGAATTGATGGAATGAAAAGCTCACCCTTATTATTGAGCTTCTCTTGCAACTTTGTTCCACCGGCTCTTTACTGTGTTATTTGTAGTCGGAATACAAACCAGGAACATTGAAAAATTAGTGACAATTTGATCAGTCTTAGGTACATTTTGCCCATAATTAATTATTTATTCATGAGAAAATCCATTGATGTCCTTTTTTCTGATGTGTTTTTCCTAATTACTGGTCACTTGTAGATTATTAAGTTCTGCTGTGTACTTACTAAGCAACTTTATTGAGATCACTATGTTGGATATTTCCTTTTGGTACTATGTGGATATGGTATTGTGCAGGCTCAAGTTGCTCCCGAGAAACATTCGATACGTTTCTTTGAAGTTGTATCACTTTTTTTTTACTATTTACTTTGGTGTTTGGTTTTATTAGGTACAAGTGTTTAATGATTGTAGTAGTGTTTGCTAGTAATCGTATTATGCAGCATCTCAGCCACTGTGATGAAGTACATATTGTTTAACACCTGGACTTTCTTATCTTAGCAGCAGCCATGACATATAACAATATGACCATGTTCTCAGACCATTCTTTTTCAGGTTGTTTAACACCTGGACTTTCTTATCTTAGCAGCAGCAGGCATGACATGTAACAATATGACCATGTTGTAACAATATGACCATGTTTTCAGACCATTCTTTTTCAGGCTCTTGCTTAGTGATCTTATGATAATATTTAGTTTCTTCCCTTCCCTTCTTGGTCTTGGACATTACCCTTCTCTGTGGTGTGGCCCTCCCATTTCTTTTGCATTGTGTTGCATGTAGCTCTTTTCCAAGTCAGGTGCCCTTCTCTATTGTAACCCTAAAACTATCCATCTATGCATTTATTTGGTATTGGGTTATTTGAACTTGCTAAGCTTGAGCCTACTAAAGCATTTGGCTTATGGTTATAGGTGATGGGAGACTTTTGTGGGCTTTGCACATGGATTGCAACTAGAGGTAAATAATTGAAGAAGTGACTGTCCCTGAATTCAAAACTTAAATAATCTTACTAATTGCTTAGCTGGGTAAGTTCATACAAATATGCAACGGAAAATGAAAAGAAAAAAAAAAAGATTTATGTAAAGTGGTTTGATAACCCCTCAGGCTCCTATTTCATGACCTATACTTCCGAACAGCCATTATAGTTTTCGTTTTTGAATAATTTCTGAAAGTTGAGAAACCTCTTAATCTCTTAGAGTGATTACAATCACGGAGCAAGAATGAAGGCAAAGAGTATTACATGGTGGCTTAGATATGCTTGCATTATTTGGGAATGTTAGCTTTAACTCTCTTGCATAATACCTTTTTATAGGGCTGAATCATTCAGCTTCTTATTATCTTGACCATTCTATTGTTCTGGCTAATGCACTAGTCATTAGCTGATCTGACTGTTATCTTGTAGTTTTATGTTGTAGTTGCAATCAATTGATTTCTTAGTCGATTGCTCGATCGACTCAGCTATGAATAACTTTTTGCTCATTGGTTGATTAGCTGAGTAGACTGCCTTGTCAATTCCACCCTCATCGATCAATTGTCTAGTTGATTGATGAATCGTCTAGTACAACTGCAATATCAAATAGATTTTTTTTTTTTTTTTGATGTCTGAAGTCCTTGAGTCGAATGCTCAATCGACCTAACCACCAGTCAACTAATACAATACAATGACTACAACCCTCCCCTAATGGTCAAGTCTTTTGGATGTGGTGATAGTGAGGTGAACACCACCATTAGAGGGGGAGAGGGTGAATAAGGTGTCTGCAAATAAAAATAAACTTTTTTCTTGGTGCAACCTCATCAAGGTCATAAAACAAAGTTAGTAGTAGAAAAACATAAGTAAAAATGCACATGCACACACAACACTAACATAGACAATTTAATGCTCAAACTGTTGGAGTTTAGGGGGATAACTATAGAGGCTCACAATAGAATCATAAGTTTAATGTAGATGAACAAAATAACAATAAAAATAATAAAGTAATCAATCTATTGTTATTGTCTTCATGACCTCTAAACTTGGAGGCTCCTCCATGCAACAAAAATTTGACATAGTTTTGATGTGGCATCTCATAAATCGATTGATGCAATTAATTTTTGCAACTCATGATTGGTTCATACAACCACGGCTTCATCCAAGGTTCATCAATTGATTGACAATCAACTATCCTTGATTGAATCCCATGGCTCATGATCAAATCCTTGGATAATATTTGCGTCACTCAATTGATCATAAATAATTAATTGATTGACCTAACAAAAATATGATACAAAATATTTCCGTAGTGACTACTAGTTTACTATTCATAGATAACAAGTTGATTGTGCAAACAAAGACAAATCAATTAGTTTTCGATTGCTCTAGTTGATTACACCAACTGTCTTAGTTGATTTATAATTTGAGTTTGACCCTTTTAATGACTAAATGCACCTAAATCGAGATCTATATGCTCCTCAAATGCACAATAATTGCTCCTATCAAGATCCCTCGAATGCTCTAATCCCTTTGGCTTTCTTTGCGTATCATTCTTCTTGTTTCACTTACGTAGTATGTCTTTTTTTCGCTCCTCAAATGCACTGGGCCCTTCGACTCCCTTTGTGTGTTATTTTTTTTTGCTCCACTTTTGTATTCTACTTCCCATACAAAATTACCTTCAATGCTTCTTGTTTTGCGATCCTTTAGGTGTCCTATATTACCCACCCTTCCTCAATCTTCCACATACCTTAAGTCATCAAATATTCTATGTGTGTATATCTAAGTCTTTAGGCACTTAGACACATAAATGAAACACAAAAGCAATGCCTAACTTACACCAACATTAAAACTTATGGTCGCAATGAACCATTCAGGGATTGAAAGTTCTAATAGAGTTTATCTATGTTGAGTTCTATCCTCTCCTAGATATATGTTCTCTCAGTACTAAATTCACTAAGAGTCATACCTTTTCCTTAAGGCCATCTCTCATCAAGTTGTTCATTTTTCGGATGTACCATAACTCTTGACTCACTCCATGTGTTATCCTTCACATTTGGCCAATGTAATCCACCTTCTCTAGCTCAACAATACTCCAATGTTTCTTATTTTATGATCTCCACAGACCTCGAGATCTTAGAATTTAATTTTTTAGTGGTTAGAGTTTTTTATTATGTTATCGTGTTTGATATATGCTCTTATGGGTTGGTTGGTCCTTACTTTAATCATGTGGGTTAGTTGTTTATATTTTGTTTAGTTGCCTTGGTGGATGCATATATGTTGTCTATATAACTTTATTTTGTTCAAAAAATGATTTCTCACTTATGGTTGAATTAGACCACATTATTTTGATGGTTTAACAATATAACTTAAGTTAGATGTGTATTTGATGTCAAGTATCAAGTGTGTAATCTTGTCTGTGCTAGATGGATTAGACTCCATGGTAGGGATTCAAATCAAGTAGATATGGAGTTCAAGTGCAAGTATCATAGATCTATGAGATGCCAAGCCTAGATTCAAGACATGCTTATGTTGGGTTGCAATGGTGCAAACATAGTTTCATATTTAAAACACATGGAAAAGATCATGGGTTTAAAAGGATGGAAGATATCTCCATTGGTATGAGGTCTTTTGGGGAAAGCCCAAGAACAAAGCCACGAGGGCTTATGCCAAAAGTGGATAATATCATGCCATTGTGGAGATATTTTAATTTCATCGGTTCTAACAAGTGATATTAGAGCAAGGTCTTCACTAGATTAACCGTCGAAAGAGTCATGATCCAGATTTAACCACGTGAGTTGAACCTTAAACAAAGGAAGTGGGTGGTCTCGTGTCTGAATCAAGAGGACCAGACACTAGGCAGAAAGTCCTAGTAGGTTGGGTGGACCGAGAGGCAGAAAGTTCTGGTGGATCGAGGATTCGGACATCAAACGGAGGCTTTCCGTTTGAGGGGGGGGGGGGTTTGTGGTCCTTTGTTTGAGGGAGGGATTGTTGGATTGCAAGGGTGCCTTTTGGGGAGAGTCTAAGAACAAAGCCATGAGGTCTTAGACCTAAAGTAGACAATATCATGCCATTGTGAAAATATTTTGATTCCATCGGTTTTAACAGCTTACAACTCGAGGATAGGTGGTCTTATATTCAAGAGGGCTCAAGGGAAGGTATAACACAATACAAGAGGACTCAAAGGCAAGTTAAAAATGGTCATAAGCTTAACGAAGCTCTAAAGACATCTGATCCATATAGTATCATGTATGTTATTCTTTTAGACTATTTTCAAGTAATTTAATTGTTTGGATAGGATTTAGATTATGGTATAGATTTTAGGTTTTCTTGAATTTGGGATTAACCTTCACATATTGAAGGTGTCAAATAAACTAAGACAGAGCCTTAATTCACCCTCGAACTAAGTTGACCCTAGATCGGGTTAAGAAAATAGGTTATTTTTCTTTTAGAGGGTTTTTAGAAGTAATTGATTTGTTTGTATCATTGGCTAGAAGATCTCTAGCAATGCCAAAACCTTCCATGGGATGATCACAGAAAGTTACGAAGAGTAAGTGAAGTAATTTTGTTGCTTTACTTGGGTAGGGGATCATATCTATCCCAAGGGATATTTTGATATAGAACAAACTCCAAATCAAGGTTTGACTCAACTAGATGGGATCTATCTAGTCAAGGTCATTCTCACCAAGTGCTCTATATCATTTTGTTAGCATTGTGCATTTAGATACTTATTTTCATTGCACATTTAACACTTTGATTGAGCATACATGGGTATTTATTATCTACGATTATATTTAAATTATGTTAGTTCTAAAATTTCAAACAAAAAAAAAATCCACACCATCTATTCTCCCTCCCTCTCTAATCTTTTGATTTTGATCCCATATAATGTTGGTTGGAGAACTTGTATGGAATGTGATGGTGGCGTAGAATCATTTTAAAACCAATAGATAGTTGTTCTCACGGGTGTGATACATTGGTAAAGTATTTAGGGGAATAAACAAGATGATTAGAGTTTGAATTTCAATAGGGGACGAATATTTTAGAAGTTGATATCTAAATAAGCATAAGTTGTGTGTTGGTGCAATTGATGTGGGTAAAGGTTTGACCAAGTTGATTGGGATTTCAATGTTTGATCAATATGTTAGTTGAGGTGTCAAGTAGGTCAAAGCTGATTGGGTACTTGAGAAAGAAATGGAAAGTTCAGGTGGGTCACGGTTGATCAAACACTTGATAATTGGAAGTCCAATAAGGAGTTAGCGAAAGTCGAAGTGGTCACGGGTGATTAGACATTTAGCGATCGGAAGTCCAACATAGAGTTAACACAAGAAGAAAGTCTAAGTGAGTTATGATCGACTAGACACTTGACAGTCGAAAGTACAACAGAGAGTTAACATGAGACGTGAAGTCCTGGCAGATCAAGATTGATCAGATGTTAGACAACGATGAAGTCTCGACAGGTCAAGGTTGACCGAATACTAAGCAATGAGGAAATCCCAACAGGTCAAGGTTGATCGAATGCTAGGCAACGAGAAAGTTTCGACAGGTCAAAGTTGACTGGATGTTAGGCGCGTGAAGTGAGACGTCAAGTAGGTCACAATTGACCAAATACTTAACAACTAACGTGGAGTTGGCATAAGGTGTGAAGTCCCGATAGGTCAAGGTTGACCGGATGCTAGGTGACGAGAAAGTCTCGACAGATTAAGATTGACCGGATGTTAGGTAACGAGAAAGTCCAGATAGGTCAAGGTTGATTGAATGTTAGGCGAGTGAAATCCCGATAGGTTAAGGATTAACTTGATGTTGGGCAAATGAAGTCCTAGTAGGTTGAGGCCAATCAGATACTAGACAAGACGAGAATTCAACCTTGGTAAGGCTGAAACAGGAGGATTAGTCGATTGATAGAGTATATCGATCGACTAATGGCCGCAAAATCCCAAAAATATGATTGCTACAGTATTACTACAGTAGTCATACTACAGTGATTTGCTATAGTGGCAGTGAATCTTGATTTACTACAGTATCAATTAACTGATACACTGTGGTATCAAACAAAAGGAAGTTGAATTTAATTGTTCGATTCGACTGATGATATCAATTAATTGATGATTCCATCAATCGACTGATGTAGATTAGAAATTGAACAGAGACTTATCGATTCAGTTGTTCGACTCAACTGATGATATCAATTGATTGATGGTTGATATCAATCTACTGATGTTCAAATAATCGACAAAATCAGACAGGTTTAGAGGTTGTTTAATGACAAGAGTAGTGTAGGAGACCATATTAATCGACTGATGGGTAAGATCAGTCGATTGATAAGCAGAAATCAACTCTGACCTAAAGGCTTTAAAAGAGGCATTTCGAGGAGATTTTTAGATGGTTTTCACTGTGCATTGTTGGATATGATTTTGCAAGGCAAAATTAATGGCGAAGTTTGATATGACTATTGCCGTGTATTGTTCATTGGAGACGGCAAAATCTCTGTGGGAGTCACTTACAAGACCGAAAACGCCGGACTCATCGTCGGCCGGTTTCTGGATTTCAAGATGGTGGATTCCAAGAGCGTGGCATCTCAAGTCCAGGATATGCAATTAATACTGCATGATCTGGACGCCGAAGGCATGAAGCTGAACGAGTCCTTCGCAGTAGCCGCGGTAATCGAGAAACTTCCGTCATGGAAGGATTTCAAAAATTACCTGAAGCACAAGCAAAAGGAGATGGGGTTGGAAGACCTGATCCTGAGGCTACGAATAGAGGAGGATAATCGAAAGTTATCTGACTCCAGAGGAACCAAGCGGACTGTCGACAAGATGTCCAACCTGGTCGAGCCGAATGCAAAGAAGCCGAAGCAGTTCAAGAAGAAGGCTCAACCCAAGAAGTTCAAGGGCTTGTGCTATAACTGTGGAACGCCAGGACACATGTCCAAGGACTGCAGACGCCCTAAGAAGCCAACCAAGGGGCCGAAGGATGCTGCGAACCACGTCGCAACCTCTCTTGAGGACCTGGATCTCACTGCGGTCGTGTTTGAATCCAACACAGTGGAGGATAACCCGAAGCAGTGGTGGATCGATACTGGAGCAACTCGTCACATCTGTTCAGATAAGGCGATGTTCTCCAAGTATACTCCAATAAATGGAAGGAAGCTCTATATGGGCAATTCCACAACTTCTCCGATTGTTGGACTCGGAAAAGTTATTCTGAAGATGACGTATAGGAAAGGAGCTAACTCTCATTGATGTGCTCTATGTTCCCGACATTAGAAAGAACCTAGTTCTGGATCGACACTTGTCAAGGCCGGGTTTAGACTAGTATTCCAATCCAACAACTTTGTTAACTCACAAAGAATGGTGTCTTTATAGGAAAGGGGTACTTAGTACAGAGTTTGTTCAAAATGGTTGTAATGACTGTACTCCAAATTTTGATGGTAATAAAATCAAAACTTCCAGCTATGTTGTTAAGTGTTTCAATTTGTGGCATGATCGACTCGGACATGTGCATAATAATACGCTGAAACGTCTCGTCAAACTAAATTTATTATCGAACGTCAATGTTGACGAAACACATAAATGTGAAGTGTGTGTGGAAGCTAAAATGACGAAACTACCCTTTCATTCGGTAGAAAGGTCAACGACTCCTCTAGAGTTAATACATAGTGATCTATGTGATTTGAAATTTGTGCAAACTAGAGGAGGTAAAAGTATTTCATTACTTTTATCGATCACGTCACCAGAGGTTCTGTTATGTCTTTCTTTTAAGAAGTAAAGACGAAGCCTTAGAGGCGTTCAGAACCTATAAAACAGAAGTTGAAAATCAACTTGACAAACGAATTAAAATAATTCGTAGCGATAGAGGTGGAGAATATGGTGCACCGTTTGATGAATTTTATTCAGAATCTGGAGATTTTTAGGGTCGGATCTTGAGGGGTTAGAGGCGAAGTGCTATTGCATTTCCATCCATCAAGAGACTATTCAAAGCAATAAGAAAACTTCCAAAGTAAAGACTTTATATGTAAAATTTGTTTTACTTTCATTTGTTTTCGTATTTATCTTTCTTGTTCTGTTCTTGTAAGAACAAGGTTTTAAAAGGCTTCTTCACCTCCGGAAGGTATCCGATGTCAAGTTTAAGTCATGGTTTTCACTGTGCATTTAAACGACGAGCTCTCATTCAAGATGAGAAGCGATCAGAGCTATTCACCGCACCCCTTCTAGCTTGCAAAGTTGTAACATTGTGTTCTGAATTTATTATGTAAGCAAACTAGGAGGAAGATTATCTACTGTTAGGACTTTGTGATCTAGAAGGGGGGGGGGTGGTTGAATAGCTCAAATCACTTAGTCTTGAACTAAGACAGCAGAAACTTTTCAGTGAACCAACCACGCCACACACACAACACTAACTCGGATGATTTTATTTGGAATTTATCTCCTTAAAACAATTAATCCAAGGATCCACTCTTAGCTCACCACTTCCACTAAACATTCTCCTTCTCGGAAAAACTCCTGAAGTTGGAGAAACATTTTTACAGTAGGATTACATATTCAATACTTAGTTTTACAATGATCAAGAAGATCTTGAATATCAAATGAGCAAGAAATTGCATGAACAATGCCCAACAATGGCTAACTTCTACCATTTAAACCTGCTCAACTTTTCTTGAGATCAGTCGACTGATTTGATCAGCGATCAAATAACGACTTCTGAACCTTCTAAAATGGTGTTTGATTTTATCGATTTTCAAATATCAATTGAATCGATTCATATATCAGTCGAGTGATAAGGATAATCGAGTCATTAGTCGAATTGATTCTCATCTATTTGCTTCTGAAATAAAATTAGTCGACTAATATGATGAATCAGTCAAATTATCGATTCTCTTCTATTTGCTTTGAAACAGAATCAATTGACTGATATAATAAATTAGTCGAATCGATTCTCTTCTATTTGCTTTTGAAACAGAATCAGTCGAATGATATAGTGAATCAGTCGAATCGATTCTCTTCTGTTTGCTTCCGAAACAGAATCAATCGACTTATATTCCTTATCAGTCGAGTTGATCCTCAAATCAATCCAATTGACATGGGAATCAGTCGACTGATACGTAGAATCAAAGCTAAACAACAATATCAGTTGACTAATTATTCACGTCTAGTTGACTGATACCAATATCAGGCGACTGGATATCATGATCAATTGACTAATGGAAGTTTTTTTTTATCGAATTCGTCTAAATTACCTCTTGCGCATCTAATTCGTGATGCACTCAATTTTTTCTTCTCTTGTCAAGAATTTGGTCATTGACCTTCTTGGACTTCACTTGTCTCACATCTGGCCTTTTGACCTGTAAGAACGTTCTCTCGCCAAGAGTTTGTTTTTCTACTTTGGACTTCCTTTTGCCTCACATCCGACCTTTTTATCTGTAAGGATTTTCTTATATACTTGATACATAAGTGAGGTTTCTCATACTTTGTTTTAAATTTTACTGATGTCAACCATCAAAATTATAACTCATACGAGCATACTCTGTTCATTTGCACCCCTAACTATGACGATTCTAAAATAATATTAATTAAAGCAAAATAATTTTGATTAAATTTATATAATTTTAATTAAATTAATATAGAATATTTTGATAAAATAATATTATATATATAGTAATTTTAATTAAGTTAGAGTAATTTTATTTTATGTTATAGCAATTATGTCTATAACTATTTTGATTAAAATTTAAATAATTTTTGTTGGTGTAATTAACATCGGGTCAAGGCTAACCAAGTTGATCAAGCTCGGTTTGACTCAAGTTAAGTTTTGATGTTTGATAAATATATTGGTTAGGTGTCAAGTAGGTCAGATTGACCGAATATTTGATGGTGAAAAGTGCAAGTGGGTCATGCAGGATCAGACACTTGGCACGAGATGGGAAGTCCAAGTGGGCATGGAGGACCAGACACTTGGCATGAGATGGAAAGTCCAAGTGGGTTAAGGTTGACCGAACACTTGGTGATCGGAAGTCCAATAAGAAAGTTGGCAAGAGAAAAGTCCAAGTTAGTCAGGGTTGACCGGACACTTGGCACGAGATGGAAAGTCCAAGTGGATCAAGGTTGACCAGACACTTAGTAATTTGAAGTCCTTGCAAGTCAAAGTTGACCATATACTAGGCAATGGGACGTCTTAACAGGTCAAAAATTACTGGATGTTATACAAAGGAAGTTGGAAATAACATAGCAAACTTCCAAAGGTTATAACTTTTGACTCAGATATCGGAACAGGATGATCTTTGGTGTGAAACGAAGCTCGTTTAGAGATATATCTTTTTACTCAAATCAATTCGACTGATTTGGATCAGAACCAAAAGAAATAAATCGATTCAACTGATCAGGATAATCAGTCGACTGATCAGGTAATCAGTTGACTGATCAGGTAATCAGCCGACTGATCAGGGTAATCAGTCGATTGATGTTATTTTAAAAGTGTACAGAAACGAATCAATTTGACTGATTGGCAAATCAATCGACTAATATTTGAAAATTGACAAAATAAAAAAAAAATCAGAAGGTTTAGAAGTCGTTATTTAGTCGCTGACCATATCAGTTGGTTGGTAAATGATATCAATTGACTGATAGGTGGAAATTAACCCTAACATCAACTGTATAAGTAAGATTTTGTTTGTAGGAGAAGGTGTCAATTCTTAGGGGTTTGAGGACGAAGTGTTGTTGCATTTCCATACCAACAAGAGGTTATTCCAAGCAACAAGAAATCATCCAAAGCAAGATCTCATTTGTAAAGGTGTTTTTACTTTAATTTGTATTTGTATTCCTATTTCTTGTTGTATTATTGTGTTCTTGTAAGAACAAACTTGTGAGAGACTGTTTATACACTGTCGTCTTAATAAATATTTATAATTGACTGTTGATGCAAAATGTATTTTTTTTCTTATCTGTTATTACAGGTCTTCCTATTTGCATATGGCGGTCACTTTTTTCTTAGTAGTTGCTTCGGTCCTCGTACTAGCACATATGGTGTAATGAATAATTTTTTTAATTATCTTATAAAAATTTTGTTTCACAGTTTCGCAGAGGTGGCCATAGACGCACTACGCCTGTTGCTCAGTCTGCTTCGGCACCTGGCCAGTCTGGGTCACCCTCTAGTGCTGCAGGACCATCACATGCACATTCGCCACCTACTGCTGCAGGACCGTCACATGCACCTTCGCCACCTACTGCTGCAGGACCGTCGCATGCACCTTCGCCACCACAGCAGTCGCAGTTACAGTCGCCAAACCCTTCCATACAGTCCACTACCGACCAGCCTCGGGAGGTTGTAGTACCTCATGGCGATTCGTAAGTATTCAGATAGTTTTTTTATATTTATATATATATTTTTTATTACTAATAATGTTTGTTTAATTATTTTTTATAGGTTCGAAAATTCGGTAACAATTATTCGCCAAATTAATAGAATTGTAAATAATCATTGGGGAGGGACTTCGATGACTTATACTAGCACTCCAGGACCCACAAAAGATTTATGGTGGAGGGAATTTAAGGTAAATGTTTTCTTAATTTAATTAATATATCATATAAAATTGAATATATCTAATATTATTTTTATTTCAGCGAGCATTTACTTGGGATCCTGCACATGAAATGGAAATAAAGCGAATTTTTTAAAAAAAATGTGGGGATCATATTCGCCATACTTTGAATCATGCCAAGACCAGAAATAAGAAACCACCGTGCATCACAGATGAAAATTGGACAAAGATCCTCGGTGCTTGGGAAACAGAGGAAAGTAAACAAAAAAGTCACCAGAACAAGACAAACCAATCATATAATTCTGGTGACTCATCTGCTACATATGCGGGAGGCTCCATCAACATTGAGGAACACACGCGTAGATTAGTAAATTCTTCTATACACTATGTTGTTAATTAAATTTAACTTATTTCTATTTCTAACCATTCTTTTTTAGACTCAGGAGATGGGGAAGGAGCCATTATTTATTGAGACATTTACCCGCACTTTTCAAAAAAAAGATAAGACTTGGAGCGGAGACAGAGCTAGAGCAATGAAGGTTTAAATTTTATTATTTCACTTAATTTAATTTTAATAGTTATGTATTTTTTTTATACAGATATAAATGTATTTATATTTCAATACAGGAAAAATTTGAAGAGGCCGAGCTAGCACAGAGAAATTTAAGTGCCAGTGATGGATCTGAGCCCTCCGTAGGAAATGACTTGAATATCTGGTTGGAGGTGACTGGAGGATCGAAGGGGGGGAGGATATTGGGATTGGGTTCTCTGAGCAGAACTCATCGAGTTCCTGGCACCTCTTCTTCTTCTTCCACTCAACCGGCAATGAGGGCTCAAATAGACAACCTAACTGAAGAAGTCTCTCATTTAAAAGGAATAATTAATCAAAGAGATGAAGAAATGAGAGAAATGCGCAGACAACAGACTGAAGAAATGAGAGAAATGCGCAGACAGCAGGAATTGATTATGAAGCATTTTCAGTTAGGCTCCGCTCTGAGTCAGCTTCCTCATATTCCCGATGATGCCAGTGAAGACGGTGAAGACGGTGAAGACGATGATTCTTGATAGCCTAGTTGTGTATCATTTTAATTTTTCTCACATTTAATTTTGTTTTTGCTTATTGTTAGTTGTAACTCTTTTTTATTTACTAATTCATATTATTATTTTAATTTGAACAGGGTTGATGAAACCAAGGATGGCGAAGAGGTCAATTTTTACATATTCTACTTTATTTGTAAAATTTAATGTGCTAATATTTCTATTTTTTGATGTAGGAACAGAAAAAGAATTGATGATGATGATCAAATCAGTGATGCAGAAAGTATTACCTGAGGTTGAATCTGTGGACGGTGATACTTATCTTTCTGGTCATTCAGCTTTTCCTCCACCTTATTTATGTATTTGCATGTTATGTTTAGATACATTTGGAGTTGGTGTTTTGTTTATTATGGATGTTATGTTTGATACATTTGAAGTTTGGATGAGTTGATACATTGTAGTTGCTATATTTGGAGTTTCTTACATTTGGATGTTATGTATATTATGATCATTTGGATGTTATGTTTATATTTGGAAATGTTTTGTATTGTTTGATCTTTAGGATGTGTTTATATGGATGTTTAAGTAGGATGTGATTATATTTATGGATGTGTTTGTGATTATGTGTGTGGATGTATTTGTGATTATGAGTTTGGAATGATTTGTGGATCTATTATTGTAAACAGGATTCATATATCGTAAAAACAGATTGATCCTGGGAATTTTTTTTTGTTTTGCGACGAATTTTGCGACGAAACAGGGTTTCGTCGCCAAAATATCGAAAATATATACTGTTGATATCGTAAAATTGGCGACGAAAAAAGTTAATTCGTCGCCAAATTTGCGACGAATTCTCTGAATTCGTCGCCAAATTTGCGACGAATTCAGAGGATTCGTCGCCATTTGGCGACGAATTCAGAGAATTCGTCGCCAAATTGGCAACGAATTCATCTGTTTTCGTCGCCAATTTGGCGACGAATTATCTAAATTCGTCGCCAATTGGCGACGAATTCTTAATTCGTCGCCAAATTTGGCGACGAATTAACTTTTTCGTCGCCAATTTGCGACGAATTCTCTGAATTCGTCGCGAATATGATCTTTTTTTATTGCAGTTTTTTGGTTCGGGGACGCGAATTTTAGCGACAAATAAGTTTTACGTCGCAAATTTGGCGACGAAATATTATTTTCGTTGCAATTTTTTGGAACGAAAATATAGTTTCGTCGCAAATATTTGCGACGAATTTTGCAACGAATTATAAATTCGTCGCAAAATTAGCAACGAATTTGAATTTTTTCGTCGCCAGGTCTTGCGACACGCTGTTCGGAACGAAAAAATTTTTGTCGCCATTTTCGTCGCAAATATAGTTTGCGACGAAAATTTTTTATTTTTTCGTCGCAAAATTCGTCGCAAATACCCTGTTTTTTTGTAGTGGTTACATGATCCACACACACTACAACTCACGGATTAGTGGTACATCAGGAGTGTGTGCAGTTGCTCTGTCAGGGCTCCGCTCAGCCGCTCAAGGATAGTGGTGTCATAGCGTGGTAGCATATAGGGATCCCTCCTCCTTACTATGAGACGAGGAGATGAGAGCGATGTTCCCCCTTGTGATTTGGGGTAGGAAGATAGGTGTACTCCGCTAACATCCTGTCCACTCCATCACGCAGGAGCAGTGATGACAAAGTGCACAGTTGTCATAGCCTTACCCCAATCAACCTCACCATTGCCGGTGATGATGACTGACTAGCGTCAGGGGTGACCATGTCATTACATCAAGTGCATGCTGCATCGATTGCATTTATTTATGCTTGCTCCATTTTTGGTTGCTGCATATGTTTGACATGCTCATACAGGAGGCCTTATGCATTTGGTTTGGCGACCTTGCATCCGTTGTATGGTTCGTGTTGTTGTGTCGGGATAGGTGATTCTGTTATGTACAACTCTTCTATAGTTTCAGTTTGCATTTCTTACTACCTCTCAGGAGACTGTACTAGAATGATTATTACTGCTAGGGATAGTTTATTATGCATATCTGCTAGATACCCGCTGAGTTCATTGAACTCATCCCATTGATTTTATTTTTTTTCAGGATGACGTCTGTCTGGAGAGCCGCGCTGCTAGTCCCCTATCGAGATAACTTCGTCTCTTTTGGTTTATGTTTCACTTATGTTATCCGTATTTATATTTCAGACTTGTACTATTTTACACTTGTAGTTTGTTTTAGAGAATATTTTATGTATATCCTCGAGGGACCCTAATTGTTATGTTTTGGCTGTGTGCCTCCCGGACGGCAGAAGAGGTAAGTCATGGTTCTATTTTACGATAATTGGTTTCTTACTATTTGTTTTATATTATTAGAGCCATGGAGGCCAATATAGGTATATTTTCGAGGTTTCTGGAATTGTTTGTCGGACTTGGAAGGTACTGACCGATTTATATCAGTCAGGCGACTGTTTCTGGGACGTGACAGCGCATTCAAACGACGAGCATAAGATCAAGATTAGAAGCGATCGGAGCTATTCACTCCCTCTTTAGTTCGCACGGGTCCTAACAATTTTAATTAAATTAATATAAAATATTTTGATAAAATAATATTTTATATATAATAATTTTAATTAAGTTAGACTAATTTTATTTTATATTATAGTAGTTATGTCTATAGCTAGTATAAAGTGTTAAAATAAAATATTTTCAGATAGAGGAAAAAAATACATTAGGTAATATTTTAATAAAAATAATAATAATAGATATCTTTGTTAAATTTCACCGCTGATTCAATAGATTGGACCAAAGTGTGAAAACTATACTTGGTCAAGTTGATATTTAAAATAAAATGAGTTCATGCTTTCTCCGAGATGACGAGGCCTAGCTACTTTGGTTCTTCTTGGGCTGTGCCTTGCGGACAAGTTTGCAAGTTGATTGTCAAGTGTAACGAAATAGACAATTCAACAAATGCACTCGAAGTTACTTCTATGTTAAGTAACATGGACAAATATCAATGATATATGACTAGCGTTTTCATTTGCATATTTTCAAAATTTTAATATTAAATTTCATTAACTTGAAAAATCAAATATATATATATATAGAGAGAATTTTGATATCCTCCGCGTTAATTCATCTGCGATTGAAGATTCGAGGAGTCCGAAAGTATTTTGGACATTCGAAACATTAACAATGTCATTTTTATTTTTTTATTATTTATTATTGATTTATTTTTTATGTCATTTTTATTTTATTTTTTATTTATATTAAATCATTTAAAATTTTATCTTTAAAATTTAAAATTTAAAGATTGGATTATAGTATTAAATATTAAAAAAATTAAAATAAAAAAATTTTAATTATTCACAAGGTGTACTGAATTGTTATTCTACACATTTTATCCGGCACACTCCATAAGCAAGTTTTTTTTTTTAATTTTTTTTTTGTTTAATACTATAACTCAACCTCTAAATCCTATAAGAAAAATCTTAAATAGTTTAATTGTAAATTAAAAATAAATAAATAATAAAAAATTATACTATATTATTTTGGACACTCGGAATACTTTTATATATATATATATATATATATATATATATATATAAAAGATGGAAATGGATTATTGGAATTTAATACTAAATATTGGAAGGTTAAATTAACAAAGTGAAGAGAGATAGCAAATGCGTGTCCTTCTTTTCAAAGGGATAAGATGAAGCATAGTCAACATCATTTGATGTTACTTGCAATTACAAGTCTCCATCTTGATGGACCCCATATTAATTAACAAGCTCGGCATTATCCTTGATTTTCAGGACACATCATATATCTCCACCTCCTTCCATTATGTCAACATTATTTTATTATTTTTATTTTTTAATTTTATTTTGATGGCATATATTAATTTGGATATGGTATTGTGTCTTATCTCTCATCATCTAAATATATATAAAAAAGTGTGGTCATACTTAACTCATTGAATATACTTTCTATATTTCTGTAAGATTTTTTATATTTTTAAAAAATTATTAAATTTAGTGATGATATTTCGTGATGAATTAATTTTATATATTGGGATTGGTTTAATTAGTTGGTTGCATCATCATGGGTAAGTGTATATATATATATATATACTGCCATTGGTTTAGTTCATTAGTTGGTTGCATCATCATGGGGAAGTGTCAATTCTATGTTAGAACTCATGCGAATGAGAAAGGATGAATATTTTCAATTGCTTTGTTTCTTTTTCGTGCTCCTCTACAAAAGGTTAACATACATGAGATAAAATACATAATGAAAGAAAATGCAAGCACAAAATAAATTAATTTACTTGGTTCACAATCTCATATGGTTGTTACATTCAAGACCCAGTCCTACAAATTAATAACCACTAGTTCCTTCTCATTCTCGAACACCTCTAAAAATGGAGAAGTCTCTTACAACATATTTCTTATTAAACAACACAAATACAAAGTCCATATATAAATACAAATGAAAACAACAACTTCACACAAATCTTTACTTTGAAAGCTTCTTCGTTGCTTTGGATTGTCTCTTGATGATAGAAAATACAACAACACTTCATCTCCAAACCCTCAAGAACCAACTATTTTGATTTCCCTCAAAATCCTCTTTTATAAGGTTGTTGTCGAGTTGATTTCTATCTACCAGTCAACTGCTAGCTTCCATCAATCGATTATTACGTCAAATCTGACTGTTGAACCTACAGAACAACTTTTACTTGCTCTATTTGACCATGATCAGTCGACTACTAGGGTTTACTAATCAACTTTACATTCATTAGTAAACCTTAGTAGTCAACTAATCGTAAATAGTCAAATCGAACAATCGATTTCCAAATATTCTATTTGTTATAGTAACCTAGTAGTCGATTGCCTTAATTTATCAATCAAATGCACTATTCATTATTGTAGCAAAATCTAAAGTTACTATAGCAAGTCTTAAAAACATCTCAAACTCTATTTTTACGGTTTAAAGTCCATCGGTCGATATATACGTCGTATTAATCAATTGATGCTCCTGTTTTAATCTTACCAAATCTTGTCTTGCATGTTAATTATTCGATTGAACTTAACCTAGTAGGACTTCCTTTACCCAATATTTGATGAACCCTGACTTGTTGAGACTTCACGTGCCTAGTATCCAATCAACCTTGACCTGCCAGGACTTCTCCTATGCCAAACATTCGATCTTTTTTGACCTCTTTAGACTTTCACACTCACCTAACATTCGATCATTCATAGCCTGTTAGGACTTTTCATACTTGTCTAACATCTAGTCCTCCTCGACCTATTAGGGCTTTCATCCACATGTCAAGTGTCTGATCAATATTGGCTGACCTAGCCTTCGTTTCTCATGCTAAATGTTTGATCCTCCATGATCTAGTTGGACTTCAACCATATCATGCTAAGTGTTGAGTCAACCTTAACCGACTTGGATTTCGCTTCTGATCATCAAGTGTTCGGTCAACCATAATTCACTTTGACTTTTTTCTTGCTAACTCCCTATTAGACTTTCGACCGTCAAGTGTTCGGTCAACCTTGATCGACTTGAATTCTTCACTTGTTAATTCTCTATTGAACTTTCAATTATCAAGTATTTGACTTGGACTTTCCTTTTGTCAACTCCCTGTTGGACCTCCGACCGCCAAGTGTCAGGTCAACCATAATTCACTTAGACTTTTTATTTTTTATCAAATATCCGATCAACCTTGACCTACTTGACAAACTAACATATTGATTAAACATCTAAATTTACTCAACTCAAGTCAAATTAAGTTTGGTCAACCTTGATCAGAGGTCAATTGCACCAATAATCTCTCTCTTTTTTATGTTTGACAATATATTTAAGTTAAGCTAATTCATTAACACAACACCTTACTTCTAATGTCAAGGCATAAATGAAGGTTTCCTAACTTGAACCATTTATTCTCTCCCTTTGGCACATATCAAAAACTTCTTCCAAAAATTCATTCTCTTCTTTCATTCCAAACTTCTAATGCTCAACCTTCCATTTTCTCCAATGCTCAACCTTGAGCATACAATACATATCTCTTTCTTGAATCCTCACATTCTCCTCCTTTCATATCGAAATCATGCCTTTAAGGAGGACCTCCCTCTTAAAGCAAACTCAAACTTCAATCTTAGCCCAACAATGATATCTTTGCACCTTTAGGAAATTCCAAAATTTAAGTTATGAGGTTATAAAATTTCAACCTTGAAACTAAACCTCCCTCTCAATTTCTCAACCTTCTCCTTTTATCAATTCCTTCTCATTGTCCCTAAGAAAACACCCTTTGAATACTTATCAAAGCACATCAAAAAATTAGGGATAGTTAAGATAACTAGGAGTGAGTTTAAATAACATAAACAATCCTATTTTAGTCAAAAATATAGCTAGCAGTCGACTACTACTTTGCAACAGTTGATTGCTTACCTGCAACTCAATTTCAAACTATTTTTCAGACATAAGTAATTCTATGATTTTTAAAAAATTATGAAATTTCATACATACATTATATATGTCAAATGCTATCAAGAAAAAAATAATTTTTCATGAAAATATATCTTATTGTCAAAGAATAACACAAAGTTAGAAAGTATTAAAAACTTTAATATTTCACACTAATTTTATATCAACATAATGAATAGTGATTCCTATCAACAAATAGACGTCACTAAGATTTTTTAAAATAATTTTAAAATAGTTTTCAAAGTCAATTTTTAACCATGCTCTATGGGCTAAATGCACATAACTTACACATTAACTGTTCTCGTGATTGACCATATAAAATCCATGTGTTTTAATGATAGTTGCTTATTTTGATGATTGTAACACCTGTATTTTCCACACTTAAGGTTTTGAATATGATAAATTTTATATTGACTTAGTTCGTGATAAAAGGGGGGTTTTAAAGGGAATGAGAAGATTCGTCTCGTAAAGACAAATTAAATAAAATTGGTTTAGGTCAAATCAGAAACCGTTTGGTTAGTGAACCAAACGAACCAAGATTGAACCAAACTGAACCAAGTTGGTTTGGTTCATACTGGAAGAGGTTTTGATAAAATAAAAATAGGTAAAAAGATTCGTCTTGCAAAGACGAATCCGACAAGACCAATTTTGATCAATTCGGAGGTCGTTTGATGGCTGAACCAAGCGAACCAAAATTGAATCCGGTTCACTACAGTAAGGGATTAGGTTTTTAATTAGGTTTATTCCAAATAAAAAGGAACTGAATTTTAATTATAGGCAAGATTAGGTCTTGGAATTACTTAAGTCCGAGGCGGGATTTTCCGAAAATTAGTTTAGAATATCTCGAAAATTAGTTTAGAAATATTCTATGATTTTTTTTAGAATTTTAGAATATTTTTCTGGAATTTTTGGAGTAGCGGAAGTAGCAAACCTTATCCGTTAGATTTTATTAGATTTGTTCTAATAAAATCTTATAAAAAAAAAAGAAATTTTGTTAGACTTTTTCTTAAATTTCCTAGATGACATAACTATATAAAGAGAGGTTTAGGGGAGACAACTCTTGGATCTCTCCTCTCCTAGAGCCGGCGGCACCACGGAATCTCTCCGTCTTTTGTTGCCGCCAACCCCACCTCCTCCTCTTCATGCCTAAGGCCGGCGGCGGTGAACGAACATTGGAAGCCAACCATGCAAAGCCTTGCACGTTGCAAGCCTTGCACGTTGGAGGCTTTGCATGTTGGTTCCGTTGCATGAAATGATCGGAAGCCACATTTTTGGGAATTGCTTGGGCGTTGCATGCAAGCATTGTGGCCATCAAATTCCAACATTGCGGGAGCTTTTGCATGGCTAATTAATTGCATGGAAGCTTTTGCATGGCTAATTAACGCCATGGAGCTAATTGGAAGCTTTGCATGGGATCAACATTAATTGGAAGCTAACGTTGGAAGCTTTGCATGGGATTATTGGTGGAGGCAAACTTGCATGCCATGGAGCCAATCGGTGGAAGCCAAGATGGTGGAAGCATCAAGGTGGCACCGTGCATGTGCATGCCTTCAAGCCTATTGGTGCATGGATTTCCAATTGGATGGTTCCTTTGCATTGCATGGATTTCTAATTGGATGGTCCCGTTGACATGGATTCCTTCTATTGCATGTGGTTTCCATTGCATGGTGGCGCTTTTCCTTGGAGGATGAAAGAAGGGAGCTTCTTCTCGCAAGCCATCGGAAGAGAAGAGTTTTAGTGGAATCATCTCGAAGGATCGTTGCCCACACAACGTTCGAGAAGAGGAGAGGTTATACAGTTGAAGATCAAGGGGTCATCCACTCCTTCAAAGACAATCCCACGAGAAAGGTCGCACAGAGAGGGCGCTAGAGCACTTCGGAGAAGTTCTTCGATTTCATTAACCCTAGCGTCGAAAAACCTAGTGAGTAGAGAAGATAAGGTAAGTACATCTCTCACCTGCAGTATGAGTTGTTCCGTTACTTTCTTTATTGTTTCCATGATGTGATTTGATAGAGCATGCATAAAGTATTCCTGCCATGACATCATTTTAAGTTAAAGCATGTGTAAATTGTTTCTTTCCAAATTGCATGATATAAGAAGTATAAGAAAAGTATTTTACTTTTAAGAGGCGGGTATTTTGATGTTGAAATGCAAGTACCATAAAGGACCGTGAGGTCGCCAAGGGATGGGCTCCATAAGGTTCGCCCATAGGCCGCGAGGTGCCCATAAGTACGCTCTAATCGGCTTCGGTGGCTAGCTACCCCGGACCGGTTAGAGATGCGCGCATTGGTACTTTGTCAGGGCCCAAAAGATGGATGTTTAGTATGTTTCAATTATATGAAATAGTATGTTTTTCCCCTCACATCATTTAGATATGAACATTCATGTTGCATAAATGTTATTACGAAGTTTTCTATGGTTTTTGTGAGTTAGATGATGTACTTACTAAGCGTTGCTTATAGTTTGCATTCCTCATATTGCAGATAAATAAAAGGAAAAGTTTTAGGAAAGAGGAGGCAGCTGGAAAAGTGTTTGATGTGTGGTGTCGGCGGAACCGCGGAATAAGATCAAGAATTATATAAATGTTTATTTTATGTCCAAGAATTTATATTTATTTCTTTTGCTTCCGCATGTTAAACAGAAAAAGAAAAGTTTATTTGAGTTATTTTATTTAATGAGTAAAAGTTAAGGAAAGTTTAAAGTACGTAACGTCTCCCTATTAGTATAAGAAAGAGGGGGGGCGTTACAAATGATATACATCAAAGGCATAACTTTTAAAAAGAAATCTATCATAACTTAAATGATGCTATAATATAACAATTCATATATCAAGATACATGATTATGACAAGATGAATGTATGATATCATGGCATGTGAATATGTGATAAGACACACAAAGTATGAAAAGTATAACAATAATATAAAAATACCTATATTTCCAATCTAAGCGATATCAATTAATCAGTATGTCAAATACACAATTTGACATAAGTTACCTAACTCCCTTGAATGTGGCAAAAACTTCAAACTTAGCACATTTTATATTTATATCCTATTGTGTCAATTTTTATCAACTTAACAACTCAATTTTTATTGACACACTATAGAATCCTCAAGGATAAAATTTGAAATTTCATATTCAAGATGTCATTTTATCTCAAAAATACCCTAAAATACCAATTTTACTATCGTTGAGTTAACTACCCCTCTAATTAAGATTGGCATACCCTATACCTATTTCATATGAAGGGATCATACTCTTAGGAATTCAATACCTATTGAAACTCCTTCGGTATATTAGGTAGTCACTAGGGATAACCTCCTTAAATACTTTCCTAATGACTTTTTTAGATTTTTTTAAAGTCTTAGTCATTGTAGTCTCGTCAAGGTCAACTCTAGGGATGACGTCCCTTGTAATCTTAACTCCACTTTTAGACCTAGGGTTAGTTTCATAATTATATAATATGGTAAGATGACATATTCTCCTTAGCCTTAGACTTGTGACCCATGTCTTTCTTGTCCTTGGATTTGTTATGCCTTCTTAATCTTAGGTTTTGTTGCTTAGACCCACTAACCTCATTTGATTAAGTCTTGATCTCAAAACTTGATTTTCAACCTCTAATTTCTCAATTCTTGATTTTTCATGTATATTATCTTGGACATTTCTCTTCTAGTATGATATAATCTAAAGGTATATGTCTATTATCAGATAATAAGCTTCATAAGGGTTATTTTTTGCTCCTAAATTCTTCTCAACTTGAGCTTCCTCTTTGATCTTTAAGTTCATGTCTTCCCCTTGGGCATTGATTCTGATAGTGCCCCCGTTAATTGCATGAGAAGCACATAATGTGCTTCTTGCCTTTGCATATCAAATTTCGACCTCCTTTGGCTTTTCCTTTGCCTCTTGGTGCCATATTATATTATCTTTATTTTTTATAATCGAATTTGATATATCTTTATAATTTGTTGATTTGGAACACTTGCTTTTATAATGTCCTCTTTTCTTACACTCAAAGTATATTATATTATCTTTATTTTTTATAATCGAATTTGATATATCTTTATAATTTGGGCTCTAAACTTGACTTATGGAGGTGACAACAATCCCCTCCTCAAACAAAGGATCACATGCCCCCCTCAAACGGAAAACCTCTATTTGATGTCTGAATCTTCATCCGACCTACTTTCTTGCCTAGTCGCAACTAGGACTTTATTCCAGCTCTGTCTGGTCCTCTTGATTCAGACACGGGAGCATCCACTTCTTTTGTTTAAGGTTCAACTCACAAGATCTGGATCATGGCTCTTCCTGACACCACTTGTTGGGTCCCTAAGGATGTCCGCATCTCCACAATGGTATGATAAAGGCCTAAGCCCTTATGACTTTGTTTTTGGGCTCTCCCCCCCTCAATCCTTGAGGTAGAGAAGTTTCTTCAACATCATTCTATGATGTTGAGCATCTTTCAACGTTCGAATCCTTAAGTTTTTGATCCATTAAGTCTCCCTCCTTTGACTCATCTTTGCTTTGCGTTGAGGATGGATTTTTGTGGAGCTTGACCCAATTTGATCCATAGTTTATTTGCATCCTTGTAATCCCCTAGTTTACAAAGAATATCATTAGGAACCAAATTAACCAAAATCTTGGTTACCTCATCATGAGTCTCAGATCTCTTGACTTACCCCTCGATCCATTTGCTCTTCCGAAGAAGTTTTGCCTTTTTATCTTTAGGAGCTTCAAATTAAATCTTTTCGTTATAGCAAATCAATTTTTGATGTCTATTTGAAAGGATATCTCCATTCTTGCCTTCCATTGATTGAAACTTTCATTGATCGATACCTCCTAATCTGAAAGGCGGAGATACCCGAATGTTATATCCGAATCTATCCCAAAGATCAATTGTGAAGTCGAGGTCCTTCGATGATTAGTCATTTAACTTGTTTATATTGAAGAGCTCACAAATATAGCTCCTTCTTCTTCCTCTAGTTTGGTGTTTCTTTCGACGATTAGTCCGATGAAGAGCGGCATCGCTCTAATACCACTTGTTAGGACTTGTGTGAGCTAAAGGGGGTGAATAGTTTTGATTGCTTCATCTCGATTTCATGCTCGTTTATAAAAAGTTAACATGTAACGAAAATAAAATACACAACGAAAGAGAACACAAACACAAGATGAATCGATTTACTTAGTTCACAACCTCTTAAGGTTGTTACATCCAAGGTCTTGTCCTAGCGAAACTATCACCACTAGTTTCTTCTCCTTATCAGACATCTTTCAAAGGCGGAGAAACCTCGTACAATCTATTTCT
This sequence comes from Curcuma longa, assembly GCF_044706935.1. NCBI lineage: Eukaryota > Viridiplantae > Streptophyta > Magnoliopsida > Zingiberales > Zingiberaceae > Curcuma > Curcuma longa. The sequence goes on from NC_133881.1 coordinate 6,590,448, forward strand.
TACACAACAATACAAATACAACTAAATATACAAATACAAATGAAAGTAATAACTTCAAACAAATCTTTACTTTGAAGGCTTTCTTGTTACTTTGGATTGCCTCTTGATGGAAATGTAGTAGCACTTCGCCTCCAAACTAACAAGAATTGATGCTTTGATTACTCTCATTTATATGATTGTTGTCAGATTGATTTCCAACCAATCAACTACTAGCTTCCATCAATCGACTGCCATGTAGAACGACTCTTACTTGATATGTTTGACCACCATTAGTTGACTGGTAAACTCTAGAAGTAAACTAATCGCAAACAATCAAATCGAATAATCAATTTCCAAATATTCTATTTTCTATAATAACCAAGTAGTCGACTGTCCGAATGTTGATGCAAACATGTCGTAGATGAGAAGTTTCAATGTTTGACGACTATTTAAGTTAACAAGTTGAATCTTATTTGTGTAATGAGTGTGTAGGAGAAGTCCGTGCAAGTTGGAAAATCAGATGCAAGGCAAGAAAAATCCAAGAAGATGGAGGATTAGATTCTAGACAAGAAGAAGTTCGTGCAGGTTAGAATACTCGATGCAAAGTAAGGAAAATTCAAGAAGGTCGAGGATCAAATTCTTGGCAAAAGATGGATGAAGACCTGGAGATGAGAAAGCTCCAAGCACAAAAGTCTAAGGAACAGGAGGTTCATCTGGTTGAGGTACTTAAGAAACAAGGGTAGAGAAGTCTAGGCGATTTCATCCATTAGGATGGTTGAAAAATAGAGAATCAGTCGACTGATATAGGTATATATCAATCGACTAATACTCAGATAAACAGATGGAAGACTACTGTTCTAGTTTCAGATTTGATAAATCCAAGTATCAGCCAGCTGATGCTCGATATCAGTCAACTGATATCGATTGGGAACTGAATAGAAGCAAATCCATCTGAATGTTTGATTCGACTGATGTTTTATATCAGTTAATTGACGTTGATCGAGAATTGAACAAAAGCATATCCATCCGATTGATCGATTCGACTGATGGTATCAGTTGACTGATGATTGATATCGTTAGATTGATCTCGATTAGAATCGAACAGAGGCAGATCAGTTCGACTATTTGATTAGACTGATGGTATCAATTGATTGATGCTCGATATCAGTCGATTGATATTGATCAAGAATCATACAAAAGTAGATTAATTCGACTACGAGATTTGACTAATTGCTTTCAGTCAACTGATAGGATGGATTAGTTGACTGATGTTTAAATTATCAATAAAATTAAATAAATCTCAAAAGGTTCAAAGGTCATTCAAAAGATCCAACAGTTATTGAAAATCATACCAATCAACTAATTGTAATAATCAGTCGACTAATGTCTAAAAAGAAGTTTGCAATCAAACATCTGATGATTGATATCATTCGATCAATCTAGATTAGAATCAAACAGAAGCACATCAGTCTGACCATTTGATTAGACTAATGGTAACAATCGACTGATGCTCGATATCAATCAACTGATATCGATCGGGAATCGAACAGAAGTAGTCAATCCGACTATGAGATTCGACTGATTGCTTTCAGTTAACTGATAAGATAGATTAGTCGACTGATGTTCAAATTATCGACAAAATCAAATAGATTTCAGAAGGTTCAGAGGTCATTCAATAGATCCAACAGTTGTTGAAAATCATACCAATTGACTGATTGTAATAATTAGTCGATTGATATCTAAAAAGAAGTCTACAATCAAATATTCATATAAAAGGAAAAGGGTTCCATTTGAAGGCACCTCTCCTACATCATGCTAAAGGTTTTCATGCTAAGTTCTTGTTGAGAAGTCTTTGAGCTCAACATCCATCTTTGGTGCAAGATCTTGAAGAAGAAGAAGTCAAATCTCTCACGTAAACTCATTGTAACTTCTTTTTGCTTTATTTCTCTATTTTGCATTGTAATTCTATTGTAAAAAGTTTCTCCACCTTTGAATTTGGTTCGAGAAAGAAGAAATTAATAGAAGTGATAGAACGCTAAGTTAGCCTTGGACATAGTCACCTTGGGGAGGCAATGAACTAAGTAAAACACCTTTTTAGCAATTGTGTGCTATGTTTTGTCTTCGCATCAACATTTTTATTGCATTCTCAACAACGACGTGATCGGAGTTATTCACCCCTCCTCTAGCTCACAAGGTCCTAACACTAAATTCTGTTGGTTGGTTTCGGCTGTAAGGAAGGAGAACAGAAGAGGGTTAAGTCAAGAGGATCTAGGGCTTCAATCAAGGTGAGGTTCTACTATTGAATCTGATCGGTTGTTGATGGTGCATTTTAGTGAGTGTGAGTTAATGAATGTGCCCTGTTCAGTAGGTTTTGTGGGATTTGACTGGTGAAGAGAAGGTGGACTCAAATTGGGAATCAGAGCCTTCTAGAAATAAATCTGAGGTAAGAATCTTATTGATTCTAATTGATTATTAGGAATGAGAAATGAAATGGTAGAGTTGTTCAGTTTATGTTGAGAGTGATGATCAGTAGCTAAGTACTGTTCTGTTGGATTTGTGGTTTTAGTGGTTGATTTGGAACAGATCCTAGAGGGAAGGGTTTAGATCTAAGTTGATTTAATTATTTATTAGTCTTTGATTAATGTTGTAATTAGGGATATTATTTACCCTATTGCAGGACCTTGACTTATTGGTCCTATTACGCGGAGCGTATTTTTCTGGGGGTTCTAGTTGTTTCGATCGTCTGATCAGGTGGGTACCCTGTACTTGGTCACTACAGGTTAATCTTATAAGTGCATAATCTGTTGATATTCCTGCTATCCTGTTGATACTTGCTATGTTGATGCTTGTTATCCTGTTGACACTTATTTTATTCGTTGCTTGATACTTGTCGTTGACCTTTGTGTGATCTAGCCTGATTCATTTGGATACCATGTTGATACTTTCTATTCTGTTGATACCATGTGGATACCATGATGATACCCTGTTGATACTGTCTATTCTGTTGATACCATGTTGATACCATGTTGATACCTGACTCATCTGATTCTGGTGGATTATGTTGTTATCCTGTAGCTATTATATGTTGAGATGATCACCATGACATCATCTAGTTGTAGTAGTTGATGACGGCAACAGTTGGCTGTCTTAGTTGGCTCTCACCGGACACCGAGTTGTGGTGCATTAGAGGTGAGGTTGCACCATAGTTGGGTGCAACCAGGACTGGCTCACTAGCCCTCCTGTGCGACTGCCCGCTCCACCACTTGATTAGTAGTGGATAGTTGTTGGAGCCTTGTGCAGTATGTCCTGTTTGGCGCCTCAGCACTGAGCTCTGGGAGGGTGTTTGAGGATGACGAGTGCACTCAGGACCATGCATATTGTTTTTGATGCGTGTTGCATGATTTCATGCATTTTTTTATTATTATTATTATGCTGCATTGTTGTTTACAGCATGTTTGCGTGTGATTATTGCACTTGGTTGATATATGCTTGCTACACCACGGTTTTACATACCATACATTCTGATTTGCATGTTCCTATATCCGTTATGGTATAGATTCTTTCCTTATTTGTTGATACTGCTATTTATATCCTGTTGACCTTTTATTATGCACTTCTTACCTGTATTCCACTGAGTATCTCATACTCACTACCCAGACCCTGGGGTTGATTTGATTTCTCCCCAGATATCAGATAGGTGCGAGGAGCTTGGGAGATTCTGCCAGCCTGTTCCCTCTCACAGCATGGTACTGTGTTGTTACGTAGTTATAGTTGTTGGGTTTTGATGCATTGTACTTGGACTTGGACTTTGTTGTGGTTATGTAGCTTGTGGACTTTTGGACTTGATGTTTGGTCGTACTATTGTTGGTTTTGGAGTTTTACGTACATCGTACTTGTGGATTTTCTTTTCCGCTGTGAAGTTACATATGCATGTGTGATTGTGTGTGGTGATGGCCGTGTTGGCCTTATTATCTTTTGTTATATTGTTGGGCCATGTTGGCTCTATATATTGTGTATTTGTCCAGGGAAATTGTCATAGTTACTGGGGAGATGCTGCCGAAATTTTTCGGATAGCCGTCTCTCGGGACGTGACAATTTAGTGGTATCAGAGCAGGTTAGGTTCATCCGGATTTCCGTTGCATGTGAGTCAATTTTTTTTGCTGTCCGTCGGATTTGTATCGGTGTTTCTTTTCGGGTTTTCCGTCGGAGTTATCGTTCCGTTCGTATCCGTTTTCGTTGTCGGACGGATTTGTCGTCGGAGTTTCGTTGCGTTGACAGTTGCATTTGCGTTCCGATTCCGGTGTCCGGTTTTCATCGGATTTTCTTTCCGAAGTTGTCATGGTATCGGTCTTATTGAGTTTTTGCGTGTATTTGATCCAGTTGTGAGATGGGACAGACAGCGGCAAGGATTCTCCAAGCAAGTTGTAAGTAAACTGGAGATCGTGGGCGTGGTCGGATACGGAGACGACCCGCTAGATTTATAGATTCGGAGACTTCCGAGGGGGCTACGGTTCGTCAGGAGCCTACCCATATTCCTACAGTTGGACAGGGTGGTCGATCTTCAGAGATACCAGTTACACGAGCTCCGGAGATACCGATTACTGATCCGATACCGACTGCACCCAGCAGATCCGTAGACTTGAGTCGGATACCGCTGTTGGCGAAGTCCGTCAAGGACAGAGTGGCTCTGTTCCACGGGGGACCAGACCCGTGGTTAGCACGTTCTTGGTTGGAAAACATGACAGACACATTTGCGTACATCTCCTGTACTGAGACAGAGAGAGTGGAGTTGGCAGTATACCACTTACGTGATCAGGCTGTCACGTGGTGGAAGACCCAGAGGATGGTATTCGGACAGCGAGATTTGTCGTGGATTTCTTTCCGTGAGGCATTCGAGAGGCAGTATTTTCCTGCGACATTCTGTCAGGAACGGCGTCAGGAATTTCTGAGTCTTAAGCAGGGCGACCGTTCGGTTACAGAGTATAACACTGAGTTTTCCCGATTGGCTGAGTTTTGCTCTCACTTGGTTGTTCAGGACAGTGATCGGATGTTTCAGTTTACTCAGGGACTAGCACCATATATTCGGTTGAAGATGGCTGGTCTTTCTGTTAGCACTTATAGAGAGGCACTGGAGAAGGCATTGAGTATTGAGTCGATTCAGCGTCAGGTGAATCGGGAGAGAGATGCAGAAAAGCCGAAGAACCCGAGTACACAGACTTCTGGTCAGAAAAGGCCAGCTCAGGGAGCTGGGACACGGGGTTCTTCTAGACAGCAGAAGGGAAAGCGACCTGCAGGATCGGAGAGTGGTCTTCAGCAGAGAGAGTTTATGGAGAAGAGGTGTTATAGATGTGGTTCGAGTGGTCACCAGATTTCAGATTGTCCATCCGATCAGTCTGTTTGCTACTATTGCAAACAGCCTGGTCATATGATTGGTGACTGTCCTCGGAGAGCTCAGTTGGAGATTTCAGACACTTCTTCATCCAGAGGACGATCCACTCAGTCGCGATCGCAGAGGGTGCCAGCGAAACACAGAGCACCGAAGCAGCAGAGGTCTTCATCTTCTTCAGGACAGATGTATCAGATTCAGGGGAAGGATTATATAGTTGTACCAGCACCTCCCCAGCCAGAGATATGTTATGCGGCGATTCCGGTGCAGCAGCAGCCACCAGCAGCACTGACTACATATAGTGCTCCTCATTATGTTCAGCAGACGACCTCTATACCCCAGAGTCAGTTCCAGCCGGAGCAGAGACAGACTGGATTTCATTCGACTACTCAGCCTGCTAGCACGGAGGTGGGACGTGTTTATGCTATTACGCGCGAGGAGGCACAGCGGGCCGATGGATCGGTCATACGGGGTATGGTTTCTGTTTATAATATATTTGCTGATACGTTGATCGATACTGGTAGTTCGCATTCCTTTATGTCTAGAATATTTCTGAGGAAAATTGGTAGAATTTCGATGGTTAGACCGAGTAGTTTAGCAGTATCATTACCTTCGGGTGAAGTGCTGACTACTAATCAGCAGATCAGAGGATGTCCGTTGGATTTTGACGGTCACCTCCTTACGGTAGATCTTCAGGTATTGGATATGATGGAGTTCGATATTATTCTGGGTATGGATTGGCTGGCTACCTATCATGCTACCGTGGACTGCAGAGCTAGAGTGGTTACTTTCCGACCTGCGGATCAACCCTCCTGGGAATTCGTTGGTACTCGGAATGATGTGATATCTATTATTTCTGCTATTCATGCTCAGATGATGTTAGACGATGGGTGCCGAGGGTATCTAGTGTCTATGAAGACAGCAGAGGAAGGCAGAGTTTCTGGCCCTTCTGACATTCGTATCAACAAATTCAGAATTCACAACCTCAATTTCATCAGTTTCAATCACAATTTCAGCAGCCATTTCAAGATTTTGAGCAGCCAATTCAAGGTTTTGAAAATCAGATTTTTCAAGATAATTATTCCCAACAACCTACATCAAGCTTTCATAAAAATTTTCAGCATCAAAATCAATCAAATAAACATTCAAATCAATTCCAACATCAACAATTCCAAGATTCACAATTTCCACTAAATTTTCAGCAACCCATCTCATTTCAAGGTCAACAAAACTCTTATTCAAACCAAGACGACTATGAGAGTTCTTGTGAATTTATTCAACAACAACAAGAGCTTGAGGAGATAATGCTACAAGTTTTACAACAACAGCAAATCTTGCTACAACAAAGTCAATAAAGAAATGATTCCACTCTACAAAACATTGAAAGATAAATTGAACAACTTGCAAGTAGCATGAATCAAATGCAAGTTCAAAGATCATGTCAATTACCTTCTCAAGAAATTCCAAATCTTGAAAAAAAAATTTAGTGCAATACCTTTGGAGAGTGGGGAGTCGATTTCAAGTCCAAGCACTCAAAATGCAGATTCTCATGAAGAAATTCCAACAACTCATTTTTCCACCCAAATCAGCCTTGAAATGGACTTTACAACAGTTAATGGTGAACAAAATTCAAGAGACACAGTGTCACATGTTGATTTCAGTATGGATGATGTAGAGGATGCATTGGCTACTGAGGAAGCTGTTATGGAGCTTAGTTCTGATTTACTTGCAGCTGGAGATGACCACATGAGTGTAGGGGATACATTGAGCCCCAGGGACCACCATTATTGATTAATATATCAGAGGATTCAAAGGATAGGTATGTGAGTGTAGGGGATTAAACTGAGCCCCAAGAATCATCCATATTTACTGAGCAGTCACAGTTGGAGTTGAAACTTTTACTAGATCATTTGAAGAATACCTATTTGGAAGAAAATCAAAGCATACCATTCATTATTGCCCAAGATTTAATGTCAAAGTAGGAAGAAAAATCATTACAAGATCTGAGGTAGCAAAGAAAAGTTATAGGGTTGACAGTGGATGATATGATTGGTGTTAATCCTACCATTTGCATTTATAGAATTTATTTGGAGGAAAATATGAATGCAAAGAGAAAACCAAAAAGGAGGCTCCAACTATTGATTTTTGTATCATGAAGAAAGATGAGTGGTTGCCTACACGAATGAAAGATGCATGGATCTACAAGATTATTCTGTACAAAGTAAGACTTAAATGAATCAAAGGTTAATATCCACCGGCTCAAGAAATATTTTGAAGAAACTAAAGGAGCTAGAAGTGGATGGTTTGGACATCATAGATGCTATCTACCCAACTTAAAGGGGAGTTTTTGTAACTTTACACCTTCTTTTCATTGTTAATACCATGTTTAGTTTTTATTTTTTATTTTCAATTTAAATCAGTAATAAAAAGTCATTTTCATGAGCATTTGCGGTTAGATAAATCATTCTGAATACCATTGCATGCACGGTTCAGGATAAGGAATAAGTGTATCCCCCTAGGACTTCTTTATATCATGTTGGAAGCACTTGAAAGTGAATTAAATTTGATTGATTATTCTAGAAATTTAAATCTATGGATGAACATTTTTGAACGTTTGGATTACCCTTAGTGATGGAACCTAGAAGGATGAAATTGAGATAATGTAATTTTTCTACCTAGTGAGGTTAACCATTTTATGTGATGCACTTAGGTGATTGCCACTCTAGAACTTGCTTGTATTCTTTCAAGGCTACAATATCTATGATGGGTCCACATTTATTTAGGTTTAAAAATTTCCCCCATAAACTAGACAACTTCATGCTTCATCCATGTTTAACCATTTTTCTTTGATATTTTTCATCCCCATTTTTGGTTCAATTTTTATGCTCTCTTGGATGTGAGTATTTTTGGATGTTATTAATGTTCCTTTGCCCGAGACGATCAATGATTTAAGTGTGGGGGAGGAGGTGTGAAATTTTGAAAAAAAAAATTTTAAAAGAATGAGAAGTGTGCCAATTGGAATTGTTTGTGCCAATTTTGGTTTGTAGCAATGTGCCAATTGACTTTGTGATGATTTATGGTGCCATGAATCCTTGAAGATGATTTAATCAGGAAGTTGTTTAAAACAAGGATTGAACATAAGTGTTGTTGACTCCTCAATATTTGCTCTGCCTTGGAAGATCATTTCTGAACTGAGAATCTATTCTCTGGAATATCTGAATTCAGGATATGAGGCAAGGTTTTGAATGTGACTCTGGTTGGAGTTTAAATTCTGGACTGTTTAAAAAAAAATCGAAAGAGAAGAAGCTGTGAACCTGTGCCATAATCTGTCAGCCAAGTTGAGAGGTTACCAAAAGCATTGTGATCTGTGAGACTAGAACCTACTGAGGCCATACATGTAAATATGTAAGTGTTGAAAGAAAGGCCATTTGGGTGTAATTGAAGAAGGGCAGGGCAGAACACGGGGCTGAAATTCATGCTAAAAATAGTGAAGTGCAGAATTTTTGATGGGCTGTGAAGAATGGTGTAGTTGCTAGGATGAATCTAATCAGTTTGTCTTCAACAAATCAATTGAAATTCATTTGGAGAAATAGGATTGAAGTGCAAGAACTATGGATATAGCTCAGATCCAAAATGCATAAAAAAAAAGGAATTGTGCCAATTTGTTCAAGTTAGAGTATCAAAAATTTGGGAAGCTAATAAATTCGGATAGAAACATGATCCCATTCAATCATTCCCTAAACTACAAATTAGATTGTATTTAAGGTTGTTGAAAGAAAAAAAAATAGTAGAAAGAAAAAAATCAGAAAAACCGAGTGTCGATTTTGGTTAATTATCTAGAGCTAATTTACAAGATTTTGTGAGGGGACTGAATTGCACTCAAATTTCATAGAAATTTACATGGCTATTAGCATTAGTAATCAAGCTTCATGATGGAAAAAGAATGGAGGAAAAACAGCAAGAAACAAGAGAGAACAAGCAAAGTTTTAGATTCAATTTCAACAATTTTTAGAATTAAACGTGCCAATGATACATTGAAATTTAGATTCATGTGTGAAGTGAATTTTGGTTTCTGATGATTGGATGCTATTTGTTAGCTCTTGTAAAACCTAGATGTGAAAGAATATTCCAAGAAAAAATACAAAATGACACATTTGTGGTGATGAAGAGAAGAAAAGAATAAGAAGTGAAGAGAATGTATCAAGGAAAGGAACCTCACGAGTTTAACTCATCTTTGGTTCATGGATATGAAAATCACATTAAAACAAATGGAATACAAAGGAAAGGAATTTAGGAAGGATATCAAGGTCTACCACTTCATTTACTTTACCCTTGAAAACTCTTTTCTCTTGAACTATTTTCTATTCTTTCCATGTCTACCTAATACTTGCACTCACTTTCTTAGTTTTGAGTTCTACCTTACCTTTGATTTTGCATTTTAATTTAGGATGAGAGCCACTAAACTTATTTACTAAAAATAATCTTTATTATCTCAAATAATCATGAAGGGTTATTTAACATTTAATTATGCCCATGTCTACCACTTCATTTCACCCTTGAAAACTCTTTTCTCTTATGTCTTCAATAAGCCTAATAGCCTAATATGTGGATTCCAAATCAAGAATAGTGGTGGAGAGTAGAAAACAAGCAAGTTTATGGAAGTGCATGAACTTGAGTTGCTTGAGTGAGCTCTATTTTCCTTTGATCATGCATTAAAATTTAGGATGAGAGCCACTTAATTTATTTGTTGAAAATAACCTCGTGAGATTTAGTGTGATACATTTATCTCAAATAATCATGAAGGGTGAAATTTACTATGTGGTTAATCGAGTACAAGAGTCTAGTCCATGAGTTTAAGCTTTTGAGACTCTACAACTTAGATAATTCTCTTTTAATTGTTTCTAATCATGATTAAAAATGATTTAGGGGGGTACAATCTTAGTTTATTTCATTGACTTGAGCGAGACGCACAAGGGTAAGTGTGGGAGAATTTGATGAGTTAGGATTTTATGCATTTTAATCAATTCATTTTTAGGTTTTTGCATGAAAATAAATTGTGTAATGAATCGATTTGATCGTATTTGTTTTATATTGCATAATCTGAAGGCTTGATTATAATTTCATGATTTAATGGTGAATTTTACATTAATTAATGTTAATTGATTGTAGGGCTCAGTTTGGACGAAGATCGAGCTCAATCACGATCGAATCGAGCCAAGTACGCCCAAATTGATCAAGTCACATGGAGGACATGACCCAACTCAAGTCTGATCAAGATCCTCAATTTTTACAAACCCTAGGCTGCCCTAAAACCCCAGATCATGGCTCTCCATCATTGGATTCAAAATCAACGGTCCAGATCCTTCAATTAATCAGAGTATAAAAATCCGAAACAAAGGAATGAACAGTGGCGCAGCCATTGTTCATCTTCTCTCGAAGCGACTCCTCTGCCAAGCAGCGTACGCGTAGGCAAAGCCCCTTCCACCCAAACCACTTTCATTGTGTTCCTTGATCCAAGAGGAGTCTGAAATCGGTCGATTGGGTGAATTCCGGTGGCTAGACGAGGCGCGACGGCGAGGGTTTCACCGGCGGCTGTTTGGTCTGTTCTTGGCGTTTCCGACAACTTGCTGCATGATACAAAGCTGCGGTCCTTTGAGGGGTTCTTGGAGGATTTGGGGCTAGCGACCAAGGCTTCAGAAACGCCATCGAAGCAAGAAGAATAGAGGAAATCTAGATTTTGCAACTCCATTCGCCCTGTACCAAGCTCTGTTTGCACCAGAAGAGGGTTTCTTCAGCTTTTCTGGGTTCAAGCAACGAGCAAACCACACCAGTGATCTCGTTGAAGACTCTAGAGGGATTATTGAAACCATATTGTGGGATTAAACGGCTTGATTGACACCAAAGTCAAGAAGAAACAATGAAAAGGGGAAGGCTGGAAGTTTACTATTTTTATTCAGCTGATACTGAATATTTCAATCTGTTATCTTGATTTTTACTGCATTTTCAGCTAACAATTGCTGATTGTTTGAGTTTGGTTAATTCCTAATGCTAGTTTAGTTGTTTTTGGATTTAATCTCATGCTATTAACTTCAATTTCATGTTAATGGTCTCAATTCAGTTTCTGATAACATTGGATTTGGCACTGTTCCGTGACAATCTGAATTCGAATGTATCAGAGTGAGTTAGATTAGGTTAAAAGTTTTTAATGCATTTTAGGATTTAGCTATCTAGCTTCAATATATTTCATTTGGTTTGTTTCCTTATTTACATCTATTGAACTGAAATTCATTTAGGTTGCATTTAAGTTTAGGTTATTGATTTAAGTTTTTAGGGGTTCTGATAGTTTTTCTTTTATTTTCGCATTTGGGTTTCAACCATCGACTTGATTTAAATTGCATTTCGTTAAACCATTGCATTTCCTTCATTTTCTTGCTAATTTTAATTACATTTCATTCAAAAACTCCAAAACCCATTTACAATGGAAAAATCCAAAAAGAACGACACGTAAGCTTGAATTAAATGATTTTCTATTAGCTCTTGGAAAAATATGACTCGAGACCCCTATACTTTATTTGTTTGAATTAATTGTAGATTTTCAAAAATTTAAATCAATTTACAACTTTAATCATGACACATCCATTCTAGGGTTGTCAGCGAGCCACGAAGGAAACCACATGAGCAAGATGCTGCCCACCAGTTGGTTGCCTGAAGGGCAGATAGGGTGCCAAGAGTGACAACCATTAGACCGTATACTTGACATTGTCGGACCATTGGCTTGGTGTCGCCTTGTGCGTCGATCACTTCGCTAGGGTTGGTGTCGGATTATCGGAGGTTGAGGTCAATGGAGTCCTGTTTGGCATGGATCCTTCAAAGTCTAGGAATAACTATGGTCAGGTGGGCTAGAGAAGTTGAGACCAAGTGAGGCCCTTAGAGGTCTTCACCCCGGGTGGGTTGTCAAGCACATGCAAAGAAGTCAAGTTTACTTGCAGATAGAAGTCATAAGACTGTCGAAAGACCCAATCATGTTTACCCAAGCCCTATCAGATCTTGAGCGACCTTCTCGAACCCCAATGGGATCGTTGCTGGACGAAGGTCAAGTCCTCAGAAGTGTAGATCCTAAGCAACCTTCTCGAGCTCGAATGAGACATCGTTGGAAAAACATCGAGTGCTCGGGAGTGCAAATCCTAAGTGAACTTCTCGAATCTAAATGAGATGTCATTGTACGAAAGCTAAGTGCTTGGGAGCATGAATTCCGAGTGGCCTTCCTAAGCCCAAATGGGATGTTACTGGACGAATGTTGAGTACTAAGGAGCACAGATCCTAAATGATCTTCTCGAGTCCGAATGGGATGTTGCTAGACGAACACTCAGTGCTTGAGAGCGTGGATCTTGAGGGGTCTTCCCAAGCCTAAATAGGATGTCATTGGACAAAGGCTAAGTGCTCAAGAAGGACAAGTCGAGAATGCTCGAAAAAGGAGATTGGCAAGTTAGGGTGCTCGGGAGTAACTCCGAATACCATCACATGTCCCTCCTCTCAGTTAGATTGAAGAGCGGAGATGAATGAAGTCTGATAGAAGGGCTAGGTAGACGAGGATCAACTTGGCAAGGATTCCTCTATATAAGGAAGTCATTGGATTGAATAAGTTAGGCTGGGCGGAGCTAAAGAAGGCCTTTTAAGCAATGCTAGGCTATTTGGAGGTAGTCAACCTAGATGGAAATCCTGGATACCATCACATGTCCCTCCTCTAAATTGGACTGAGGAGTAGAGTTGAATGAAGTCTGATTAAGTATGAGGCAACAACAACGCCTTTTAAGTATTTGTTAGAGGTTGTGATCAGAGAAGGCCCACTCGATATAGTTAGTGTTAGTACCGATGGAATCAAAATATCTCCACAATGGTATGATATTGTCCACTTTAGGCCTAAGCCCTCATGACTTTGTTCTTGGGCTCTTTCCAAAAGGCCTCATACCAATGGAGATACTTTCCATCCTTTTAACCTCATGATCTTTTCTATGTACTTTAGATGTGAGACTATGTTTGCACCCTTGCAACCCAACAATCCCCCCTCAAACAAAGGACCACAGGCCTCCCTTAACGTCATTTTTGATGTCTGAATCCTTGACCCACCAGGACTTTTTGCCCCTCGGTCCACCCGACCTACTAGGACTTTCCACCTAGTCGCAACTAGGACTTTTTGCCCCTCGATTCACCCGACCTACTAGGACTTCTCACCTGGTGTCTGGTCCTCTTGATTCAAACACGGGAGCACCCACTTCCTTTGTTTAAGGTTCAAATCACATGGTTAGATCTGAATTATGGCTCATCCGGCGGTTAGTCCGGTGAAGAGCGGTCTCGCTCTGATACCACTTGTTAGTACCGATGGAATCAAAATATCTCCACAATGGTATGATATTGTCCACTTTGGGCCTAAGCCCTCATGGCTTTGTTCTTGGGCTCTCCCCAAAAGGCCTCATACCAATGGAGATATTTTTCATCCTTTTAACCCCATGATCTTTTCCATGTACTTTAGATGTGGGACTATGTTTGCACCGTTGCAACCCAACAGTTAGAATATATGTCCAAGAGTTACTATAACCTAGTGGAATGGAGAGGCTAGGAGCAAGTGGAGTTCTTGGAGGGTGTTGACCCACGTAAGGGTGTAAAAGAGAGTGACGACCCAACCGAGTTTACTTGGGTTATATCGCAGGTTCCCCCATCAAGTCGGATAAGTCGGTAGGAAGACATGAGAGGAGTCTTGATTGCCTTAACAGGTAGAGAAGGTATTTTAACCAGATGAGCTCTTCTAGCTGCATTGAGGATAATGTTCAGAATGTCAAAAGTCCAATCAGTCCAGAACAGGGAGAGAAGCTCGATCCCTCGATCATGGAAATAAGTAAGAATATTAAGACCAGAAATTTGATCAATCCATATTGGGAATAAGAGCTCTATCCCACGGTTGCAGACACATAAGAATACCGAGAAGGCTCGAAGTCTTATCAGTCCCACTTGAGGAAAATAAGAATACTAAGAAGAGTAGAAGACCAATCTCGCTTGAGCGTAATAATGTGAATAATTGGAAGGTCGGAAGACCAATCTCACCTGGGGATAATAATGAGAATACCAAGAAGATTAGAAGGCTAACCAACCTTGATCGAGGAGAGGAACTCAATCCCTCAATCATAGGGGCATATACCAATACCTGAATGGCCAAACACCCAATTGGTACGGAGATAACCGTAAGAATATCAAAGAGACCAGAAGACCCATCCCACCTAGGCATAAAAAGAATACCAAGAAGACTAGTTCCATATCATATTGGCTGTGAGGATAGGGGTTGTTATAGTATATGTTGGTGTAGCGAAAGTGGTTTGTAGATTGCTAGAGGGGAGGGGTGAATAGCGACCTGCCCAAACAATCTCGATTTCTATTGCTGACAGTTTAGCAAGGGCACACACTAATTAAAACAACAAATATACCATAAAAATAATATCAGGCATGAATTACTTGATTACAACCCTCGGATTGTTAGTCAAAAAACTATGAAGGCTCCATTGAAAATCTCCTCATCAGAAACAATCCAGAGGTGGAGAAATCTCGTACAATGGTTGAGCATAAAATTATAAAAACATACTTGAATGAAAATATAAATTGAGTGTGTATTCTTCTTCAAGCTTCAGTTTATTTATAGCTTTTTTCGATTTAACCGTTGTGTTGACGTGGCATCTTCAGACGCCTAGAACACTTCTAGGCGCTTGGATTCATCGAACCCAATCCACTCTGGCAACGATCGACTAACGACTATGGATGATCCTTGATGACCCGGGCACTTAAAAATGATCCAATCGCTTGATTTTATTGACATGGACTCTATCCTGATCCGCCTCGACAATAGTCGCTCTAACCTGGATTAGGTATCCAAGTGGCTAGAGTTTGGGCACCCAGAATGGATCCGGGCGTCTAAAGTCTGAGCATCTAAAACAACTCCAGGTGTTGGGAATAGTTACCCTTGGGTTGACCATTTTCCTCCTCCATTTTATTTTGGTCGTCTTGCGCAGTCTTCCTTCTGGCTTCTCGTCTCTCGGATGCACTGAGCCCTTTTGGCTCGCTCTCATGCGTTCTTCTCGCTCCGTTGGAGTACTCTTCCATAGTTCTTCATGCCTCAGATGCTTTGATCTTATCGACTCCTTTCCCGTGCTATCTGTCTCGCTCGCTTGCGTCTGCTGCCAAGGTTGGCATTCTAGAACACATGTGTTCTCCTAAATCCCTATACACTTGGACACACACATTAAACATAACTTTGACATGATTTCAAACTTATTTGATCACACATCAAAATTCTACAAGGTACTAACAATCTCCTTCTTTTTGATGTTAATCAAACTAAATATGAAATTAAGATAAATAAATAAATAAAAATAAAACAAGCATAATACAAATAAGTTAAACATTAAATATTCTAACTCCCCTGCATTTATGTCTAATTTTTTAATAATAGTAAAAAAATTAGGATTATAAAAAAATTTGATACTAATTATTCGAACTATAAAAATTTCTAAATTTTTTATCAGATATAGAGCACAATAACTTTAATCATGAAAAATTACTTGAAAATTCATTTTAATTAATTTTATAATTTTAAAACATATAATTTTCTATTGATAAACATTTAAAAATATTCAAATGTCAAAAATTTTATAATTTTATATTTAAAGACCATGTCATACTTTTACTTTATATAATTTCGAGAAATCTGCACCAGTAGAATCATTTTTGGTTAAAATTGATTTTGGATGATTTTAAAGAATCTACTATAATTATATTTTGGCTACACCAGTAGAATATTTTTTAAGGATGATTTTAAAAATATAGTCTTAAAATTTTTAATTGTTAATTTTTTATTTTCTTCCTTAGGGCATGTACAAGCTAATTTATTTTCTAGCTCAAGATTTATTCATTTTAATTTTATGCATTTCTTCCTAACTTTATATAATGACCTAGATAACATTTTAATTGCATCATAAAGTTGATTGGAAGGTAGGTTACGTACCTCACTTACCGTTTCGAATTTGTCGGGTGAGGCTCCCCCTGTACTATTGCTTTCATTATTTGATGTTGAGCTTTCTGGCTCTTCTTCTTGATGTATTACCATCAGTGCAAACCCCACTATTTGTTCTAACTCTAAATTTTCTGAAGAGTCATCCCAGGTTGCTTTTAGATTCTTGTGTTTGGGTTTCGTCTTTTCTTTGATTATTTTTTTGAGTTTGGGGCAATTATCCTTGATGTGATCTTTTTCGTCACAATTGAAACACCTTACTTTTCTTTTCTCCTTTCTTAGCAATCTTGAGACCTGTTTCTTATTAAATTTATTAGATTTAAAAAATTTCTTCATTTTTCTTACCAGGTAGGCTTCTTCATCTATCTCTAAGGATGTGTTCGAATCTGAGTCACCCTTCTTAGCTTGCAGAGCGATGTTATTCTTTGATTTTTCTATGTTTCACATCAAGATTCATTTAATTCCAAGGTCGAAAATAATTTTTCTAAAGTATTTACCTTCAAGTTCTTCGAGATATAATACGAGTCCACTATTGATGTCACTCTTGGATTCTTAAAAATGCTTTCAATGCATATCTGAGAGTATCTCGATTTTGTAACTATCTCTCCGAGGTTGTTGAGATTGGTGATTTTTTTTTAGCTTCACATGTAGTTGCGGCACCATTTCTCCCTTCTCTAGTCGGAGATGAGTTAGTTGATTTCTCAGCAAATCCCTTCTAGCTAGCTTTATTTCTGAGGTGCCTTCATGAAATTCTAGGAACTTTTCTTAAAGGTCTTTGGTCGAGTCGTAGTGGCCTATCCGATTGAACTCCTGTACTGGTAACACATTAGGAAGATGGAACTTTGTCTTACCATTAGCTGTGAACTTTGTCTCATTGCTTTTTGGTCCATCGTTGTTCATCAATTTCTTCTCCATCCTTGTTCCTGGGCACTTCAAAATCATGTTTAATACCAATCATTATTTAAAAATCTATTTTGAAAAATACCTCTATTTTCTTTTTACAGATTGTGAATTCACCCTCAAACTTTGGTGGATGATGTTTGATCCGACCATTCCTCCTGATCTAGTTGTTGAGTTTGCGGTTAGTCCTTCTGAGCGGTTTGGCTCTAATACCAAATTTTGGTGTAGTAGAAGTGGTTTATGGATCGCTAGAGCGAAGGGGCGATTAGCAACCTACAAAAATAATCTTGATTTCTCTTGCTAACATTTTAGCAAGGACACACACTAATTAAAACGATAAGTATAACATAAAAATAATACAAGGCATGAATTACTTGAGTTACAACTCTTGGGTTATTAGTCCAAGAACTATTAAGGCTCTACTAAAAATATCCTCATCGAAAATGATCCAGAGGTAGAGAAACCTCGTACAACAATTGAACGTAAATAATAAAAATAGACTTGAATGAAAATGTAAATCGAGTATGTGTATTTTTCTTCAAGCTTCAGTCTATTTATAGTTTTTTCTTTGATCTAACCATTGTGTTGACGTGGCATCTCTAGGTGTCTGAAACACTTTCGAGCACCTAGATTCGTCAAACCCAATCCACTCTGGCAACGGTCGGCTAACGACTCTGGATGATCCTTTGCGATTGGGGGCGTCTAGAAATGATCTTGGCGCTTGGACTCTACTGACGTGGACTCCATCCTGATCCACCTCGACAACGACTGCTTTGACCTAGATTGGGTATCCAGACGTCTGAAATGGATCTAGGTGCCTAAAGTCTGAGCGCTTGGAATGGATCTGGGTGCTTGAAGTTCGAGCGTCTAGAACAGCTCCAAGTGCTTAGAAATGGTCAACCTTGGGTTGACCATTTTCCTCTTTCATTCTACCTTGGTCATCTTGCGCAGTCCTCCTTTAGGCTTCTCGTCCCTCAGATGCACTAAGTCATTTTGGCTCACTCTCATGTGTCCTTTTCGCTCCGCCTGATTACTCTTCTATCTCGAATGCACTGAGCCTGTCAGCTCCTTTTCTGTGCCATCCTTCTTACTTACTTGCATCTTCTGCCAAGGCTCGCCATCTAGAATACGTGTGTTCTCTTAAGTTTTTGTACACTTAGACACATGCATTAATTATAACTCTGACATAATTTTAGACCTATTTGACCACACATCAAAATTTCACTACGGTACTAACAGTATAGTATAGCCCAAGGGATTGTTATAGCATAGTATAGCTCAGGGATTGTCATAAGATAATATAACCTGGGGTTGTTATAGGATAATATAGCTTAAGGGTTGTTATAGTATAATATAGCCTGAGAGCTATTATAATGTAACACACATCTATCTCTCTCTCCCCCGCTAGGGAGAGGAGTTCGATCCCGTAGACTACAGGGAAAGGGGCAGAAGGCTAAGGCCACTGGGGGGGCATTGAGTGATGTGCGAATACTACAAGTGCAAGATTATCATCAAGTAATAAAATTATCATCTTCTAAGACAATGTTATTGAGTACTAGTTTACATGCAAAGTAGACTATCTAGAATGAGAAAATTATTACCGAAGCAAAGCATACTAAGAACAAGAACTTAATGCAAAACATGTTATATTTGAGAGGTGTCTTAAGGCAATCGTCTTATAATTATAATATTTATTGGATAAATAATAATTCACTATTTGAGTGCACATTTTTTATGTGTTTAATTAGATCTTAAACTTATTTACTGAATGTCCGCAATACGATTTATAACATGAGAGAATTTATGATTGGATTACAATTAGTGAACATCTTTACATGTGCAATTATGAAAGTATTGAAATTATCCTTAGTCGATGAATTGATGAGCACGGGCGTATCGATTCTATTGAAACTAGCATGTTTTAAACTCCTTGGTTTACCAAGTAGTTGTTCTCACTGACTGAAGATATTGGATGTTGAGAGTTAAACGTGGTGCTAGTTAAAGGTAACTAATTCATTGAAGTAACCTATCATGAGACTTCATATGGTTCTATGCATATATCAATGAAGATCTCAATGCAGCTTAAGTGTGAGTTCCTTTTGACTTAAGGTATTCAAGTTACCTTGATCATGAAGACTTATACTTTGACATCTTAAGCAAACATCTCAACGGAGGTGTGGACCTGGGATGATTGGGTATAAGTCAAAGTGTCCAAAGGTGTTTGGATAGCCCAGGAGGATTCACTGCTCCTTGAAAAGGAGATATATACCTTGCGCCCGCTTGTTGGGATTGTTACTGGAAGTTTTGGGCTAAAGCATCACATGTTTAGAGTATGGTACTCTTGGACACATGTACAAGTAACTTGAATCTATAGGACAAGAAAGTAAATTTGGGATAGGTGTGATATAGTCAGCCTAGTGGGGACTAATACAAATAGACCATATCTTGAACTAAGTGCATGGGTATAAGATGGTAAAAAGAACAAGGCACATCTCATTATAGCTGCTGAAGGATTTAGAAATGATTTTGAAATTAATCATTAATTTTTTGATTAATTGGAGATCATGATGTACTACTAGGTACCACTCATAATCATTTCATAATTAATGGTTAATTATGGATGACCAACATAGTATGGAACCTATTAGGTTACATGCACTATAAGTTTCTTTGAAGGATATAAAATGAGTTTAAGAATTGGATTCTCATAATGAGAAAAATAAAATCTGATTGGACTGGACAAAGATAAAAATGATGAACTTAATCTTACGAAGATGAAATGAACTAAATTAGTTTGGTTCCTGATGAAAAATATTTTGGCAGATCGGAAGCGATGATGAGCTTCGTTTTATGAAAACGAATTGAACAAAACTAGTTTAGTTCAAATCAGAAGGTGTTTTGGTTATTGAACAAAATGATTTAGTTTTGAACCAACCTAGTTTGGTTTATACCAAAATTAAGTTAATCGACATAGGAGTTTTTATTATCGAGCTAAGAATAGGGTTTTTGGATTGGATCCAAACCCAACAAGATGTTGTATATGATATATTATCGAAAAGGAATGAACAGTTGGCATTAACCCCTAATAGTTATGATCGATTACAACCATTCAAACCTTAAACCCCACTAAACCCGATTTGCTATAGTGCCTGGTCCAATTTACTACAATAACTGGATCAATTCGCTACAGTAAACCCTAAAGATTAAATCCGGTATAATCCTTGTTTCTAATTTTCTCCGCTCGACTGCTGCACGCGCATAGGGATCATGATTTCTCCGCGATCCTGTTTCCGCCAGTGACGATGTCTTGATTCCTCCTTGCAATTGTGCATCTGTTGGTGGTAAACTTAGGAGGATCTAGATATAAGGCCTCCTTGGCCGTGTGGGAGAGGGATGAAAAAAAGCCACCTTCATGAATCGTGAGAGATCAACCATCGTCGCCTCCTTCACGAGCAGCAAGTAGCAGCGAGGAGAAACCCGAGCGCCGCCCCTCTGACGGTGTGAGCGTGGTGGGAGCACCACCTCTTCTGCCGAGAGTTGTGTTCCATTCGTCAAGGAGCCTTCGGTCACAACGAGAGAGAATCGCGAGAAATAGGGGAGGAGGAATCGTGTCTGCCCTAATCGTGCAACGCTGCTCCGTTCTCGCCTGATCGGGTTTTCCTGTCCCTCGTCGACATCTCGCGAGTAAAGGTTGTTGACTGCTTGAAACAGAGAAAATCGTGATTTTTTATCTTCACAAGGGTTGGCCAAGTCTCCTCTCTCCTAGCATGAGGCGATCTTCTCCCAATCGACAGCTGAGTTCCTATGAGCATTGTTGGCTCTTCCTAACCAACTGCGTGAGAAAGAAGAACGCCGCCGCCTTTCTTCTTCCCTTCCCCGATCGAATTCTTTCTGTTTCTCCCGAATAGAAAGATCTCGAACCGCCTTTGAAGTTGTATCCTTCTCGAGCACCGGTTGTCGTTGGATGCCAGTAGATTGGCTTCTCCCGTGCGTGGCTGAGAGCCTGAACACCCGTCGGAGGTTTGTGAAACCATCGAAGGTTGTTGTCCGCAAATGAGAGCCACTGGTGGTGGTGGAGCTTGCTGTTGACTGTGCTCACCGGTCACCGAAGTACTTGCTGCTGCCAGAATCAATATCCAGTCACCGGAGAAGGCATCTCACTAGTCGCTAACTATTGGTTGCTGGGTAAAAGACAATTGAATTTATCTTGATGTTTTGCTCATGATAATTAAAGAAAAAAAATTGTAACATGGTGTAAACAAAATGAAAAGACAATTGATTTGGTCATAGAAAATCATTCCTTCGTTTGAATTTATCTTGATGTTTAGCTCATGATAATTAAGGGAAAAAAGAATGAAAAGTTGTAACATGGCACAAACAAAAAATAAAGAAAGATTGACAGATAATATTATTCGTAGAAACTAATATAACTACGAATCACGAAGAGAATGTAGACTATTCATGTAATAGTTTTTGAATCATGGCTCTAAATTTGAGTATTTATAATTAGATGACACAAAATTACTATTTTCTATATTAGTAGACTTTAATTCACTTTTACTTAAATTCTTATCTTATTGTTACGGAAATAACTCATAGGGGCCCCTGGTTCGACTCGAGTTCGATCCTGGTTTCACCCAAAGGCCTAGTAAGCCACACCTTCAGACTTGATTGACCAAGTCCCTTCTCTCTACTCGCTCGAAGAAGCCATCGACTGATATCTCATTCAGCTCGGAGCAAATAAACTGCCGAATCACATGGAGCCGAATCGCTCGTCCACTCGGTCCGCTTAGTGGCCGAATCACCCACTCGGTCCGCTCAGTGGCCGAATCGCCCATCCGATCCGCTCAATGGCCGAATCGCCCATTCGGTCTGCTCAACGGTTGAATCGCCCATTCGGTCCGCTCAGTGGTCGAATCGCCCATTCGTCCACGCTTCCATTCGGTTACACCCCCATTCGGCTGTAGCACCGAATGGGGGCATTCAGTGCCCGGATCGCCAGGCGGCCACCGCCCTCGCGATGCGGACCTCTTATCAAGCTGAATCAACGAAGCGCCCTACAGTGTCTCGGCATATCCCATCACGACTTCTGACAAGTCCACACCCTCATTTATTACCGCCATCCCTCTGACACCCGCGTGGGTCATGACAAGATGGCTACTTACCGACGATGGGACAGAGAACTCGATTATTTCTGACACTTCATTAATCTTGATGGGATATTCTTTAAATGATGACGTGACAGTGTACACGCTCATCTCTCCTTAAAACGACCACTCCCTCCTCAGCAGGTAAGTTTTCCTCTTCTTCTTCTGCTCTTTTCCACGCTCAAGTCCTTTACTGTTCATCTTCTTCCTCCTCCCGCTGTTCTTAACTTGAGCGTTGGAGTTGTCACGCCGGGGTACCCCCTGGCCTTCCTACTCACGTTTGCTGTGTTCCCAGGTCTAGGAGCTAGCAGCGCGCCAGACCCCTCTTCCTGTTTCATGCCCGCTCCGACGAAGGTCCGGTGACTTGTCCAGACGCTCTTCTCAACCCACACCTTCTCAATGTCCAGCTGGTCTAGGGCTTCATCGGGGATGCCCACGCCCGCCGACTGAAGCTGCTTCAGCGCGCCCTCGAAGCCGAACTAGAGCATTCTGGCTGTCCTCTCCAGAAATTGATCATTGAATTCCTTGGATTTCAGCCAGGCCTCCTTGGCTGTCTCGACTCGGTCTTCCTCGTCGATCTTGTAGGTGGCGAGTTCGTTGAGCGCGTCAGCCGAGACGCCTTCGACCACTTTGGCTGCCTCGGTCAGGTCGACCACTTGCTTCTTCAGCTTGGCTGACTCCTCGGTCAACTTGGTGACTTGCTCCTTCAGCCCCTTGGACTCGTCACACGCGAAGTCCAAGTCGGCGCATTGTTGATCTAGCTGGTCCTTCAAATATCTTATCTCTTCGTCCTGCTTGGCCAGCCAGTTGTCTTGACTGACCAGCTGGTCCTTCTTCTGCTACAACTCTTCATGGACCTCTTGCTCTTGGGTCCAAACTTCTTGCAGCTCCCGCTCTAGGTTTTCAGCCCTGTCTTCGGCGGTGAGCTGTTGTGCCATGGCCAAACTAGCCTGATGCTGGTGTTGGTTGGCCACCGATCGAGCCACTTGGAGCTCCTTGACCAAGTCATGCTCCTTGGCCTTCAGTTCGGCCACCTGCCCCTCTAAGGACTGAAATTGATGGAAGAGGTTGGGCAGTCGGTAGTGTATCTCCATGTGCTCGGCCAGAACCTGCTTTACATTTACCAAGTTGATCAATCTATTGAAATTCGGAAAGCAAGAATTTGAGAAGACTTACCCGAACCAGGTTGAAGGCATTGCGGCTCGTCATATCCGACAGCGTCAGTGGGGCGTAGTGAGAAGAACCCCGAAGCTCTCGAGTGCGATCGATGATGTCGTTAAGCTCCTCCCGCCTAAACGGAGCATCCGCTGGAATGGGGGGCAACCGAACATCAACCGGGGGAAATCTGCCACCTGGGAAAATCCCCGCCGAGCCGAAGGGGTAAACGGCCGCTGGATAAAGAAGTGGCGAAGCCTGTCCGGTAGTAGTAGGGGTAGCCTCCCTCTGCGCTGGACTTGGGACCGCAGCCGAGACCTGATCAGACGCCAGCATGATGACCGAAGGGGATACCCTCGTGTTGGGATGTATACCAGAATCCTAGAAATAAACATTCTGAAATAAGAATTACATTTGGTTAATGTTTGCATTTAGTTTTTATGCAAGTGTCTATTTAATCTATATTGTAGATAAACATGGTGTGCGGAGTCACACACAGAAGACCATGTTATCAGTTCCTTATAGATTACAAACAGTGTTCACAACCAAGATGAATTGGACAAATCATTGGATTGGTTGTAGTGTAATTTGGTCTTAGTCTATCTTGACTATAGAATTACACTAGTACACTCAGTGTGTATTGAGCAGGACCATCTGAGGATTGTTCGATTTATACTGACTATATAATCGAACTAAACCTCTGTTGCTATGAATGTACATGCTTTTAATCCCTATATAATAACAAGCACATGTACTTAGTATATACTTCCTTGATTCATCAAAGGGTGAGATTTAGAGCGATAGATCAAAAGGCCCGATGAGTTGGGAAGTAGTATTATGTACATGGTGTGTTGTTGATTGTAGAAGGAAATTGTGTCCTATAATCTAGGCTGTTGATGTCCCCTTGAGGAGCTCATAAAGAATTATCATGTAAACCCTGCAGGTGGACTCAGATCCGCATGATAATAAAGGATGAGTTGTACTACTCTCGGAATCAGAAGTTAATTAAATTCGAGTTGTCAGTAACTCATTTAATTAACGGACATACGATATCTTAAAAAATAGGGAGATTAATGTACTTATAGTAAGAAGGAGCCCATACTATAATATGAGATTGGTGCGGTAGTGCAATAATAACTCTCTAGTGGAATGAGTTATTATTGATGGACTTGAAGTTGGGTGTTCAGGGAGAACACAGGAAGCCCAAGTCCATCAGGAGGTCAAAATCAATTTCTCCTCTAGGTCCCTACTGTAGTCTTTGGATAAAATCTCGTATCCACCTAAGAAAATTATATGAAATTTCGGATAAAAAATTTTAAGAATTTCTGAAATTATTTTTTCGGAGAAAATTTCTGTTAAGAAATTCCGATTAAAATTTTCGTTACGAAATTATTAATTTTCTTCCGCAGAGAAAATTAATTATGATTTTTCTAATCAAATCTAATGAGATTTGATTTGATTAGAATCATAATTTTATTTCTTCCACAGACAAAATTAATTATGATTTTTCTAATCAAATTTGGATGAGATTTGATTTGATTAGAATCATAATTTTATCTCTTCCGCAGACAAAATTAGTTATGATTTATCTAATCAAATCTGGATAAGAAGATTCGATTTGATTATAATCATACCAAATTTTGTGAGATGGCTAAGCTATAAAAGAGGAGGCTTGCAAAGAGAAAATCACAACTTCTTAGCGAATTTTTCTCCCCTCATTGTGTTAGGGACAGCCACATACCTTCCCTCCTTGTGAAGGGTCGGCTGTAGGGTCTAAAGAATGTCCACATCTCCACAATGGCATGATATTGTCCACTTTGGGCCTAAGCCCTCATGGTTTTATTCTTGGGGTCTCCCCAAAAGGCCTTATGTCAATGGAGATACTTTCCATCCTTTTAAACACATGATCTTTCCCATATGTTTTAGATGTGGGACTATGTTTGCACCCTTGCAACCCAACAATCCCCCCCTCAAACAAAAGACCACTGGAAGCTCCCTTACCATTTCTCATGGTCCGGCTGCCATTTCTCATGATCCGGTTGCCATTTCTCATGGTCCGGCTGTCATGTCCCTCATGGTCCGACTGCCATGTCCCTCATGGTCCGGCTACCATGTCCCTCATGGTCCGAGCCTCCCTTACTTCCTTTGTTTTTCCTAAGGGTCCCCACATGGTTAGATCTGGATCATGGCTCATCCGGCGGTTAGTCCGGTGAAGAGCGGCCTCGCTCTGATACCAATTGTAGGGTCTAAAGAATGTCCACATCTCTACAATGGCATGATATTGTCCACTTTGGGCTTAAACCCTTATGGTTTTGTTCTTGGGCTCTCCCCAAAAGGTCTCATGCCAATGGAGATACTTTCCATCCTTTTAAACCCATGATCTTTCCCATGTGTTTTAGATGTGGGACTATGTTTGCACCCTTGCAATCCAACACCGGCTTCCCTCCTCCTCTTCTATTCTTATTCTTTTTAGGGTCGGCGACTCCTAGGAGTTCTTCTTCCCTTACTCCCCTAGGGCCAGCTCCTCTTCTCCTCTTCTAGCTCTTCTAGGGCCGGCGCCCTTGGTCCTATTTTCCCCTTAGGGCCGGCGGCCAAGGAGAAGGAAAAAGGAGAAGCAAAAGAGAAAGAAAGGAAGGGTTGGTTCATTGCTTGCTTGCCATCGGAGTAAAGAGACTTGGTGGAATCGTCTCGAAGGATCGTTGTCCACACAACGTTCGAGAAGAGGAAAGGAATACAGTAGAAGATCGAGAGGTCTTCAACTCCTTCTAGACATCCCGTAAAGAAGAGGTATAATTTAATGTTTCCACTATAATTAAATTATTCCTTTTATCTCGGATCCTGTAAACCAAACACAAAAGCCCAATGATCTAAATGCATTGATCAAACCTTGGTTTGATTAACTATGAGGGCAACTTGAAATCATTTCTGGAAAATTTTTGTTCTGCAAGAATTCACCGGAACGTTTTTCAAGACTTTCCCATCACCTCGGCCCCTCGCTTGCGACTTCCCCGAGCGCCTCCCTTTGTGCCCCACCAGCGAAATCTGCCAAGAGAGCCATCGGCGGGCTCCTCGCCAAGATCTACCACTGGCGCCCTCCCTTCAAGTATCGACCCTGAGGGCGCCGATCTCGACTCCTCTAGTGCCGATTCAGACAAGACCACCGCCGCGGCCAAAGTTGGTTCATTAACCAGCACTATGACCGGTTCCACAGCCACTGAGACCGGTTCACCCGTTGGCACCACCGAATCCTCAGCAGATCCGGCCACAGATTGCACCGTCAATTCGACACGCTCCTGGGACACCCGCACTACCGTTTGCGCCTCCGTCTGCTTGCTCGACTCGGTGCCGAGCGTGGCCTTAGGAGCCTCCGCGGGACTTGGCCGCTTCTGCTTCTTAGGCTTGGCCGGCGGTTCGGGCTTGGTCTTCTTCTTCAGCTTGCCCTCCTCGACTACTGGGGGGCGCTTTCTAGACGTTGGTTCGTCAGAAGGCTCTCTGATTATCAACACCTTGGTCTTGGGAGCCCGCTCGCGTGACTCCTCCGCTCGAGGCCGCTTGGCGGCTCGGCTAGATGGCACAGCCGACTGGGACCTCGCCTCGGATCCCGCCGCGACCGAATGGCTGCCGAGTGAGGTCGCAGTTGCAGGATTCTCCTCAGAAGGATTGGGCGTCGCCAATTTCTTGAAGGACGCTCGGTCCCACTTCAAGAACTTGTTCAACAATGCGACCATCCAGAGATCCTCTGCACAAATCCGGGACACGCATAAAATTAGCCATTAATATGCTAAGGCAGTAGGTATGGTTCCTTACCGAGTGGCTGAGATAGCTCCGCGGCTATCGGGCTCAAGCCTGCTCGATATAGCAGTCCTTCCTCGCCGACTAAGCGGTCAACATGAAACTTCAGACCTGCGAGGGACTCGTTCGCCGTCTTGTAAGCCGTCTCCGACTTGTAGTCTCTCAGATGCGGAGGAAGGGAAGTTATGGCTGCCACTCGGTAATACGCAGGGGACTTGGCATCCTCACAAAGAAGAACCTCGTCTTCAAATACTTGAGCGAAGACGGGTACTTCTCTAAGAAGTTATGTCCGGCTCGGGCATTGAGGTAAAAGACCTCGCCTTCCTTCTTCTTCAGGTAGAAGAAATAATGGAACACGGTTGAATTCAGTGGTATTCCATACACCTTAAACACCAGACAGACACAACAGAGGGAGGTGAAAGGAGTTAGGGGCTAGTTAGTTCACCGGGACCCCGAAATACCCCGTGATACTAAGGAAGAACTTCGGGACGGGAATCGGAGCCCCCCTCCAGCTGACCTTGGAAAAAGGTTTGATAGCCCGAAGGAGGAAGATGTGGTCTGTCGTGACTCTTCGGGACCCTAATTTTATACTCACGAGGAATTTGATACCAGAGCTTCACCGCCGCCTTAGCCTCCTCGTCAAAAACCGACGACATAGACTCAAACCACAAATCTTCGGACTCCGACCCCGACATTTCTAACAACCTACGACCTACGAGAAGGACACTGGCGAACGCAGGATGCAAAAAGGAAAGACAAAGAATAGGGCTTACACGAAGATCGCCGGAGAAGAGAAGCAGTAAGCAAAGGTCGCAGTAGACGGCGGCAGCAACACGCACGAACGACAGATAGCTCTCGCAGATAAGGACACAGCCGCCTCTCGCCGCTTATATACCGAAACCCTATCGGGCGTCGGCTATCCGATTGAGCGACGACAAAAAGGCGGGATTCAACCTCCATCGTCCGATAAGCGCAATTCCCCGAGAATATCCGATCGCGTCATGATGGCGATTCAAAAATCCCATCGATAAGCTTGCTTCATTAAATGCTTCCCTTGGAAATGACGTTCACCTTAACGCGTGCGTGCTCGCCGCCACGCCTCGAAGCTGACGTGTCGAAAGGCGCTTGCCCACGTGTCCTTCGGGGATACCGCCTCGTTACTGATCACGACCAAACAACTGGCGTGGCTCCCTAGACCGGACTCCGATTCGGACTAGGACTCGAACGGACGCAGAAAAGACATTTGCCTCTCTCCACGAGTGCTCACCGCCATACCGTGCGACTGACGTGGCAAATGATACACTGCCACGTGTCCTTCGCTGATTATCACTTCTCCACTCGGCATAGCTACGCAACTATCCGGTTCACTAAATCAGACTTTGATTCGGATCAGACTCGAGCACGACTCGGTCTAGTCAGTCTGACTTATGCTCCCTTCGACTAGACTAGTAGGGAGGCTTATATGTTACAGAAATAACCCAAGGGCCCCTGGTTCGACTCGAGTCTGATCTTGGTCTCACCCAAAGGCCCAGTAAGCCACACCTTCAGACTTGATTGACCAAGTCCCTTCTCTACTCGCTTGAAGAAGCCATCGACTGATATCCCATTCGGCTCGGAGCGAATAAGCTGCCGAATCGCATGGAGCCAAATCGCTCGCCCACTCGATCCGCTCAGTGGCCGAATCACCCACTCGGTCCGCTCAGTGGCTGAATCGCCCATCTGGTCCGCTCAGTGGTCGAATCGCCCATTCGGTCCGCTCAGCGATCGAATCGTCCATTCGGTCTACTCAATGGCCGAATCGCCCATTCGTCCACGCTTCCATTCGGTTACACCCCCATTCGGCGCCAGGCGGTCACCGCCCTCGCCGTGCGGACCTCTTATCAAGTCGAATCAACGAAGCGCCCTACAGTGCCTCGACATATCCCATCACGACTTCTAATAAGTCCACACCCCCATTTATTACAGCCATCCCTCTTACATCTGCGTGGGCCATGACAAGATGGCTACTTACCAGCGATGGGACCGGAAACTCGATTGTTCCTGACACTTCATTAATCTTGATGGGATATTCCTTAAATGATGACGTGACAGGTGTACACGCTCATCTCTCCTTAAAACGACCACTCCCTCCTCAGCAGATAAGTTTTCCTCTTCTTCTTCTACTCTTTTCCACGCTCAAGTCCTTTACTGTTCATCTTCCTCCTCCTCCCGCTGTTCTTAACTTGAGCGTCGGAGTGGTCGCGCCGGGGCATCCCCTGGCCTTCCTACTCACGTTTGTCGGTGTTCCCAGGTCCAGGAGCTAGCAGCGTGCCAGACCGCTCTTCCTGTTTCATGCTCACTCCGACGAAGATCCGGTGACTTATCCAGACACTCTTCTCAACTAGAACACTTATCAATTATATCATACCCAATGTACTTATTAATTATTTAGTTTTAATATCAAACTATATCTAAAACCTTCTTTGTTAATTGCTATTTTTATTGTGTGTGAAAGATTTCATGCAGCTCTAAAATATATTCATTTTCAAAATACTCGTAAATTTTTTAAAGTTATTAATTAGCATAATTTCATTCATGTCTAATAATTAACATAATTATTTTATGTCACATTATTTCATTATCTTAATTAACAGTATGACTATCTAGAGGTTTTAAATAATATTTGTTTTTTTGAAAAAAATAATACTACTTTGATAAATTTTGGAGCATGTTTTAAAAAGGGTAAATTTTAAGGCGTCGGACGAAAATAGCAATTTTGTTACATAGATTGCTTCTATAAAAAAGGAATTAATTTTTCTACATATGTCGCTTCTAAAAAAGGCGTATTTAATTTCTTTATTGCAGCTAATTTTAATTTAAAGTGAAATAAGAAAATTAGGAGCTTTATAATTAGTAATTTTGGGATTTAATATGCTGCTGCTGCTGCTGTCGTTGGATCGGCAAATGCGATTAGTGCCAAACCCACGCAACGGATAGAATCAAATAGTCCCAAATGCCGTCCTTCCTCTGGCCCCTCCTCCTTCGCCCCTCCTCTTGATGTTGCCGGATTCCGCCGCCCGACGCCGCAGCAACTCCTGCCCTCCTGGAGGTGCCGCCGCTGGAACTCACCGAGGCCCGCCCCTCTCCTCCTCGGCTCCTTTGTTGGCTTGATCCGTGAGTCTCTACATTCCTACCCCTGGCTCCGATCAAATATTCTCATTTTTATTTATATTGGCCCTCGGATCCCACCGGGCGCTAGGGTTCGAATGGACGCTAGGGTTTGTTCCTAGCTCCGGTCCCGATGTGAACTGGCCGCGGGATTCGCCAATTTTCTCATATGAAGTCTTGTTCTTGGGAGCTAGGTCTAGAGGTTTCGCCTGTTATGGTTATTTACATGTCATTGCTTGTGTAACAGAAGTGTTTATTTCGTGCAAACAACAACCAAAAAAAAAAAAATCACGCGCAAGAAATAGAAAACAGCTTTTTTCCCTCATTGCTTTTGATTTGCAGGTTTGTCCGTATCTTCTTTTTACATCCGTGTGGTGGGATCTTCCTTCTGGGAGATGGTGGACTCGGTGGATGTGGTGTTGGAGTTTCTGAGAAGGAATCGGTTCACGAATGCAGAAGCTGCTTTGCGAGGGGAGCTGAATGCACGGCCAGACTTAAATGGATTCCTTCAAAAGCATCTCGCCGAGGAGAAAGAAGAAGCGGGAAAAACAATTGGAGAAGTTGATAGCGTGAGGCAGCAAAGTATGAATAGCGTGGGGACTTCTAAAGAGTTCATCGTCAAGGAAATTGAAGTAGGAGTAACTGGTAACAGGTTCAACAGCAAGAAATGTGGTGGTTTTGGTCAGGATAGTGATAATAGCTCTGCAGATCTTTACCCTTGGAATTTTGGTTCCAATAGTAGTAATCCAAATTCAGGTTTGAAAGACACTGGTGCTATTATCAACACCTTTACTGACCTCTTATTATCAGAAGAGCCAAAGCACCGTCGTGGGTTCTTTTGTGGCAGAAAGAGAGATCGTGCTGTTGGTACTGAACCTGAGCATGCTGAAGAGCCAACAAGTTCTTATGCTGGGAAAAGAGATAAAGATGACCTTGTTGACATGAAGCCTGAGATAAACCAGTCTGGACTTCATAAGGATATAAATGCTTATTCTCAAGACCATTTTGTTAACGACTTGTGGCTGAAAAATGGGGACTCTATGAAGGGATGCTCTGTAAAGACAGTTTTTCCATTTCCAATAGACAATGCCTCATCCAGTTATGGCAGGTCATCTAGTGAAAAAAAGGAGTTAAAACATATAGATAATAGCAGTGACATTAGAGAATCTAAAAATGAACAGCGTGATGATATGAGAAGGTCATACATCTCTGGGAAGTCTCAAGAATGTGCTGAGCCAACAAGTTGCGAGAGATTTAATTTACCAGTTATTGGTGAAAATCACCACGAAGAGCTACCTAGGCTACCTCCTGTAAAACTTAAGTCCCAAGACAAGTTAATCAGTTCTCAGTTGGAGGATAAGGTCGATCAGCATGGATCAGGGACAAAGTTATCCAATGCTGATAATACTTTTATTATTGGATCATTCCTTGATGTTCCTATCGGGCAAGAGATCAACTCTTCAGGTATGTCATTGCTGAGTGTTTTTATCTAGGTGTCATTATGTTTCTTCAACAAATAAGGGTACGAGAGATTTCCACTTCTCTTTTATATTTAGCCAGAAAATATACAAAATTTGTTTTCTCATTCATTTATTATGATCTACTTCCGCTGCTATATAGATGGACAATCTCTGAGTTGGTGATGGTATGAAAAAAAATTACACTTAATTTGCTTAGTCTTTATGCAAAATTTAAGGTTGGCATCATATGTATGTTATCATTATGTGATTGGATTTGGAAGTTCGGCTCTTATACCATTTTGACATTACAGTTTTACTGAATCATTTTTGTTCATCATATTGCCTGTTTTAGCTATTAAAATTACAAAATGAAAATTATAATGTTGAACTGAATGCATAGACGAACATTTACTCTCCCTGTGTTAACACTAGTATGAATAACACCAGCATACTAAAAGGATAAGATGTCTGGTGCTGTATTTGGTCAAATTGTAAGTTCAGAACTATCTAAAGTAGTTTATTTGATCAAAATGTGGTGCATTTGTAGAATTCAGTATAGTCAATTGTGCATTTATTACTTGTCTCTTCGGATGATTGACCTACTGAACTATAAATATCTGCTCTAAAATACCCAGAATTCACATACATATTTTCTGATGCCAAAGGTTATTATCAAAATTGGTCAATATGTTTTATAGTGTGCTTTTGAGTTCATGCTTGTCACTCATTCAGTAGGCTCTCAACTCTTGTACACGTTAATTTTTCTAGAGCGACTGTGCTACATACATCACAGCTACTTATTTACAAATAGGTAAAAGTCACATGTTTTTGAGCTAGTTGTTCCACAAATTACATTATCAAGAGGGAATTTGTAAGGCTTTTCAATCCATTTCTTTTTGTCAACTATTAGGAACCTCAAAGATGAACCTAATTCCAATTATTTGTGTAGATTCTGATTTCTTTTTCTTTTTTTGTTAATTGATTTGTTGGTTAAAGAGAATGATGTTGCTGAAACCTTATATCTTTGCTTGATTTTGTATAATCTTGGGGGATTGAATTAGACAAGACCTATTGATGCTATGAATTTAAAATGCATCTTCAATATTTGCTGTTAGTATCTTTGTGGTGTTCCAAATGCTGGAAACCACCGTTTTTTATAAAGTCTGAAATCTTACTACAGGTGGAAGGCGAACAATTGGAAGTAGTTGGCTCTCTGTAAGTCAAGGAATTGCCGAGGACACTTCTGATTTGGTATCTGGTTTTGCAACTATTGGTGATGAATCTATTGACTACCCAAATGAGTATTGGGATTCTGATGAATTTGAAGATGATGATGATGTTGGCTATACGAGACAGCCAATTGAAGATGAAACTTGGTTTCTAGCACATGAAATTGACTATCCAAGCGACAATGAGAAAGGAATGGGTAATCATCAGGACCAGGCACCTAGAAAGGATGAAGATGATGATCGCTCTTTTGCCGAGGAGGATTCATACTTGTCAGGCGAACAATATTTTGAGACTAAAAATGTTGAACAAGTTGCTATTATGAAGGGACCAATGGGTCATAAAATGCTAGGAGTATATGGCGGAGCAGATGAGAATGATTTAATAGCTCACTATGATGGGCAATTAATGGATGCTGAAGAACTAAGTTTGATGCATTCAGAACCCGTTTGGAAAGGTTTTGTCACACAAAATAATGAACTAATGATGTTAGAGAATGACAAATTCCCGAACGAGGTTAGCCGAAGCCATCGGGAGAGTTCACATATAGAAGATGACCAACATGGTTTGGTCAGATCAATCGGTGTGGGCATTAATAGTGATGCTGCTGATGTAGCCAGTGAAGTTCGTGAGAGCTTGGTTGGGGAAAGTAGTGAAGGGGACCTAGAATTCTTTCCTTACCATGATGTCACTGGCAGTGCCAGAAGGTGTCCTCAAGGCGATACAATCGATAGAAATTTAAGTAGGTCAAAGAAGGAAAAGATGAGGGGAAATAAACAGGATAATTACATTGTAGCCTATGAAAAGGATATAAACCTGTCAGGAATGGGAGTTGATGGTGCTTTTTCCTTCCAACCTCCTGTGAAATCTGGAAGTATGTTGGGGGCTGATTCTGGCAAAACATTATGTTCAGGCAAGTCAAGTGACGTGATCATTGATACAGTTGATGAATATTCAAATGGTCTAGTTACAGATGATATGCTTGCTACTTGGAGGAGAAAAAGCAGCGACTCTTCTCCTGTAAGGAGCTCCAGGGATGAGAAGACTTCTGGTGCTAGATCAAGGAATTCAAGTGCATCATCAGCACCAGACTGTTGTTATGATGAAACAGGCAATATCAGAAAAAGGGGCTGTGAAGCAAATGAGATAAGGGAAGAGGATCCTGGAGAAGCAGTAGAAGATGAAGAAGTAGCTGCATTGCAGGAGCAACTAAAACAAATAAAAGCTCAGGAGGATGAATTTGAGATATTCTATCTCAAAATAGTCCATAGGAAAAACAGGTAAGATACATTGGAGGAACAGGTATCATCAAATTATTTTTGTTTTTGCAATATTCTGTGTGAAGTCAATATATTGCATGAACTTTGGTTTTCCTTCACATTTTTTTAAAACACTAACTGCTTAACTAAATACATGACCTTAGAATTTCTCACTCTTCTTAAAATTTGGGTTTGTTTTTGTTTTACTTTTCACTTTTCTGTTCTAACTTTGAGTTTTTTTCCTACTTCATGTCATTTATCAGAACTGGCTTTGAAGAAGACAAAAATTTTCACGTGGTTCTAAATTCTGTCATTGCTGGACGATATCATGTTACTGAATACTTGGGTTCTGCTGCATTTAGCAAAGCTATTCAGGCTCATGACTTGCACACTGGCATGGATGTCTGTGTTAAAATTATCAAGAATAACAAAGATTTCTTTGATCAAAGCCTTGATGAAATAAAGCTTCTGAAATTCGTGAACAAGAATGACCCTGCTGATAAATATCATATTCTACGTCTCTATGATTATTTCTATTATAGGGTGAGCTATACTTATATTTTGATCATTTATTTTTAATTATTATTTCTAATTTTTAGTTTCATTTGTTCTCATTCAGTTTCATGATATGATACACAGACACACACAATAAATGAGTAACAAAGTTCAAAACATGACTTGACAATAATGAGAAATAGTTCCTAGCTTATCAAGGAATGCTTGAATTCTTTGAAGAGAAACATGGCTTGGTATTTGGTAATGACTAGATATAGTTTTATCTTACCTAGGAATGTTTGAACTGTTTGAAGAGATGTTTTCAGTTGACAATGTCATCATGCTACTACTACCTGAAGAATTTTGTGGAAAGTTCAGAAAACTGAATATTTACTAGACCAACCCACCAATGAGGCTATGACATACCTCATTTTGTTGTAAAGCTGCGAAAGGTTAGTAGACCCAGTAGTTGTGATGATAATGCATCTCAAAGACAATATGTCACATGGCAATTTTATTGAATAACTGTCTCAAATGACAATTGGCATGTTCTGATTAGCATAGATGGCATCACGGCCTGTCAAGATCTGAAGAAGCCCAGTATGCACTTTAAGCTACCTTGCTTCTTATAGCAACCTTATGAGAACCCGACTTGAAAATTTTACCTCATCTTCTCAAGTTTAGGGACATCCCAACATGGAACTTAAGTCTTGGATTAGGCCTAGCACCTCTAGATCTCCTTGGAGAAAGACAAAAATCACTTGTTTGTTGACCTGCACATCAGCCAAGTCTAGAATAATTCCTGCACTAACTCATCTCAAAGGCTTATCCTCTAATTTTCCATTCCACTCTGCAATGCAACTTTAACATGAATAACGTGCTAGACATGCATCTGAACTGACAGGTCCATATATGTGTCATAGCCTGACCAGATCATTAAGTATTTGGTTGGCAGCATATCTTGGCATCATAAGGATTTTTAGAATTTCCTTTATCTTAGAGCCTTTATGCTATGAATTTGCTCCATCTATGGCATTCCATGTTGTCTGATGATCATCCAGC
Source organism: Curcuma longa (assembly GCF_044706935.1). Classification (NCBI taxonomy): domain Eukaryota; kingdom Viridiplantae; phylum Streptophyta; class Magnoliopsida; order Zingiberales; family Zingiberaceae; genus Curcuma; species Curcuma longa. Next base: position 6,626,510 of record NC_133881.1, read on the forward strand.
TAATTTATTCTTCATGGAGTTTCCCTGAGATTCGTGTAAATATTTGCTCATTTGGTATCTTGTTAAGTTCTTTCATACTTCTTTTTAGCTGACATCTCCATCAACAACATTCCATTTTATTGGATGGTCATCCAGATGAGTTATTCTCCATGGAGTTTCTCTGAGATTCGATTAAGTATTTGCTTGTTTAGTATCCTGTTAAGTTCTTTCATACTTCTTTTTAGTTGATATCTTGATTACGATCGATTAGGATGCAGCCTTGTGGTAACTGTAAAATAATACGAGAAATCTTATTTTATTACAAGAAATAAGTCCCTATTTATACACAAATATAGGGACCTATTGTAGGAGAATTATTCTATAAAAAAATATATATCCCTAAATATTCTAACATTCCCCCTCAAACTGGAGAATATAAATCATATGTTCCCAGCTTGTTACATATGTAGTCAATTTGAGAACTTCTCAGTGACTTAGTGAATATATCTGCTAGTTGATCATGTGAGTTAACAAAATTAATAGATATTTTACCAGATATGACTCTCTCTCTGACAAAGTGACAGTCTACTTCAATATGCTTTGTCCTCTCATGAAAAATTGGTTTTAAAGCGATATGCATGGCGGCTTGGTTGTTATGTATAAGTGACATTTGTGTAACCTCTCTAAATCTTAGCTCTTGAAACAACTGTTTGAGCCATATAAGTTCTTGACAGGTTATGGCCATAGCTCGATATTCTGCCTTTGCACTGGATCTTGCTACAACATTCTGCTTTTTGCTTTTCTAAGAAATAAGGTTATCTTCGATAAATATGCAAAACCCAGAAGTAGATCTCCTATCAATGGGAGATCCTATCCAATCTGCATCAGAATACCCTACGACTCAAGTATGTCTTTTATTTTCGTATAAAAGACCATTTCCTGGAGCGTCTCTGATATATCGGATAATGCGTGTCACAACATCCTAATGATCCTTGCATGGAGAGTTGAAAAACTGACTTACTACACTTACTGCAAATGAAATATTCGGACGAGTAACAGTAAGGTAGCTTAGTCTCCCTACTAATCGCCTGTATCATTCAGGATCTGGAAGAAGCTCCCCCTGATTTGGCATGAGCTTGACATTAGGATCTATGGGGGAGTCAACTGTCTTTGAGTTTAACATGCCTGTTTCTTCTAGAATATCCATTACATACTCAGATCAGATCAGATCAGAGGAAACAGATCAGAGGAAGAGAGACCAGATCAGAGGAAGCAAAACGGGTTTTCTTGTCCTGTAGCTTTGGTTCGGCGGCTTCAGGACCGGAGAGGAATCACGCTTTGGAAGACAGACCGAGCGCGTAGGATCGTGCTGCTGTTGTTGTGACTCCGGATCGTGTTGCTGCTGCTGTGACTCCGGGAAGAAAAGGCATGGCCGGATCGTGCTGCGACTTCAAAGCCGGATCGTGCTGTTTGACTGGGCTGTCCAGGGTGGAACAGAGGCAGCAGAACAGAACAGGGAAAGCGGTGGTGGCGTCCTAGCTCGGGAGGAAGGAGACTCGACGGACGACCGCTCTCTACAGATGGCGCACGAACGTCGACGCAGAGGTGCGTGATCGGAGCAGAAACGCGCGATCATCGGTGGTGTTGGAGGGCTTCGGTGCTCCCTTTTCGTGGTCGTCCCCGAGCGTAAATCGCGTCGCACGCGATTTACGCGCTGGCGACCGTGCTTCTCCGGCGGACAGCGAGCAGAGCCGACAACAATCAAGCAGCTCGGCCGACGTCACTCGCGCGAAGGAGTCCGTGCAAGGGTTCCTTTGTTCAGCGTCTTCTGCGATGCACGAAGGAGAAGTCCCGATCGCGAGGTGGAGAAGGAAAAGTCGGCGTCTTCCGCGATGCACGAAGGAAAAAAATCCCAATTTTAACCTAGCTCTGATACCATATAAAATCATACGAGAAATCTTATTTTATTACAAGAAATAAGCCCCTATTTATACACAAATATAGAGACCTATTTTAGGAGAATTATTCTATAAAAAAAAATATATCCCTAAATATTCTAACAGTAACCACTTACTCAACACCTTTACATAAGATGGTAAAGGTAGCACTCAAATATCAATATAATAAACTTATGATCCTAGATTCTGATTTATTCTGTTGCTAGTTCACATATGTTTTGTCTGTTTGACTGCAAAATCCTTAGGGTTCATATCTTTATGTATAATCAAACTTGCTAGTCTTGGTTAATTATATATATATTTGGTTGAAGAAGTTGTCATTTTTGCTCAAGTTTCAAAACGTTAATTGTCTTGTGAGATGTGTCAAAGTCAACCATTACCGATGTGATTGCCCTAATTGGATCAATATTAGTGAAGATTGATCCAATTTGTGAGAAATTGAGTATTTCATAAAGATTAACTTGAGAATTTTACTAAATCCATGGACTTTAATAAATTATATAGAGATAAGTTAGATTTCACTAGAAAATTGATAATATTTGTTGAAATTCAATTCAAGCTAGAAGTCAAAATATATGATTGATTGAAATTTGATTAAAATCAGGCTTGTTTTGCATTTTTTTTCAAAATTGCACTAGTCAATTCAATTAGTTAATCCACCAAATTGAATATCAAATGGGCAAAAATCAAAAGGGCCGCTACAAGGTCACGAAAGAGCCGTGATCTCTTGGCGACCTCTGCGGGGTCATGGAGGTTGTTGCGATCCCGCAGCGACCTTCGTGGGGTCGCCGAGGCAGTTGCTGCTAGTGAGACATCGTGCAACGCGGACGTGAGGTAGTGGCGGAGATACTATTCGTTGGTGGCGCGGAACAAGAAGGGTGGTGTCGGCATCGTGTTGCTCGCGTTGATAGAGGGGGAGGCGTTGGCGGTCGGACACGCGGTGGGGACACGAAACGCTGTGTGGGTGCGGAAACTTAGATTTTCTAATTAAACTTAGGTTAATAATTTCAATCAACTCTTAGCTATAAATAAAATTAATCTAAACAGATTTAGTCAAACTGTTTGTTTTAATTTCAAAAATATATAATACTTTTATTTATTTATTTATCATATGGGGGTGTCGTGATCTCGCTTTTTTTTTTAAAATTTTTTTTCTTTTTTTGTATTTTAATTTTTTAATATTTAAGTTAATTTTTTTAATTAATATATTTTATATTCAAAAAATAGCGAAACCATATCAATATGACATGATATGGTACTGAAATTGTATTGTTCTGGTCATAAATCGAAATTTCGATACGGGCTGACATTTTTTTTAAAAGTCAAAACAAAACCCTATCATAATTTCTTATTCTCGAAAGTACCTTATTTCAACACTATTGTGTAGCTACGACGTAGTTGCTGTGACATGTAGCAACTATGAAAAGCTGCTACAACATGTAAACATAAACCAATTCAAATCGGTTAAAAAATATATGACAATTTATTAAACCGCGTAGTTAGGTTTCCGTAATACCCAAAATGCATATCTAACTTTTATATTTATCAAAACACGTAGTTGTTACCCATTCTACGCGTCCTTTATTAGCAGTTGATTGCCCATAACTCATAATTTTTTGCCCATTATGTGCTAAACTTTCTAACGAGCTCGTGACAAGCTATACTAATTTCAAAAATCCACAGTTCTCTATCTAGACTATGAAATTCATGCCTAAGAGTGGCTATACTCAAGATGATATAAGGAGTGCAATGAATTTGATTTGAAGTATTTTTGAGGTGCTTAAGATCATCAATGAGTTTTGGTCAAAATTCGTTGATGGATCGACATTGTTTAAAATTTCAAAATCTTGACATGGTTTGAACCAGGGGAGTTGTAGGAACCTTTTGGTGGTGTTGGTGAGTAAATATGACAGACTTGGTCCTTTAATGAGCTTGTGCTAAATTGTCTCAAAGTTGTGAAAATTTTAAAAATCCATATCTCTTAATTTAAATTGTGGAATGTAAGTTTGAGGGCATGATGACACTTAGGATGAAGGAGTGCAATGAACTTGGTTTGAAATCTTTCTTAGGTGCCTAAGGCCATCAACAAGTTTTGGCCGATGACCCTAAAATGTCCAGAATTTCAAAATCTTGAATGGTCTGAATCAGAGGAGTCTTAGGAACTCTTTGTTGGTGTTGGTGAAAAAGTATGATAGGTCTATGCCTTTTAATGAGCTTTTGCTAAATTATCTTAAAATTGTGAAAATTTCAAAAATCAATATTTCTCAATTTAGGTTGTGAAATTTAGGTCTGAGAGCATGGTTACACTCAGGAGACTCCTAGGAGTGTAATGGTCCTGGTTTAAAGTGATTTTGAGGTTCCTAATGTTATTGGTGAGTTTTTGGCTACTCTACAGTGTCTAGAATTTCAAAATTTTGACATGATCTAGCAAAGGGTGTCCTAGGAATCCTTTGGTGGTGTTGGAAATATGACAAGCTTAGGTCTTTTATTGAGCTTGTGACAAATTGTCTTAAAGTTGTAAAGATTTCAAAAATTGATAGTTCTTAATCTACGATGTGGAACTCGGTTTGAGGACATGATTACACTCAAGAGCCTTCCACGTACATCATCTTGAATGTAATCATACCCTTAGATAGAATTCATAGTCTAAATAAAGAGTTGTTAGTTTTTGAAATTGACACAACTTTGAGATGTGTTGTCACGAGCTCATTAGAAAGTTTAACACACATAATGGGGGAAAGTTTAGCAGTCTACTGATGAGTTATGAGTAGTCTACTGCTAATAAAGGAGGGGTATAATGGGAAACAACATGTGTTTTGGTAAATATGAAGGTTGGATATATATTTTGGTATTATGGAAACCTAGCTACGCGGTTCAGTAAATTACTGAAAAATATATACCCAGTATTTTTATATAAAAAAATAAGTGGTTGCTACAACGTTGTAGCAACCATTTAATGGCTACAACAATATCATGATGATTTTAACCTTGTTGAAGCGATTGGGATTAAGTTTAAATAATTTTGACCAAGTTACTTTTTTTTTTTGGTATAAAAGTGTTTTATGTATAATTTTTTTAACCGAGTTAAATTGTTTTTTTTTCATGATGTAGCAGGCTAGCAGCTATGGACTAGCTGCTACAACAACTCTGGAATAAAAGTATTTTCAGTATAAGAAATATGGTGGGGGTGTCCTTTTGATTTTTTTTTTTAAAAAAGAGATGTTCTTTTGACGATTCTAATAATTAGGGGCGCCCTTCAAATTCAATCTCATCTGATCAATGAAAATGTTTCTGATTGATTTGCATTGAATCTGTTGGAGAAACTAAAGATCTGAGTCACTAGAGTATCCGTCGATCCATTGTTTTTAAAAACACTAGAATTATGAAAATTTTGGCCAATCTATTGATTTCAGCTGTCTTAAATTAAATCCTAGTGAATTCATATGAGGAGAATATAAAGTTCCTTCACTTAAATCTAATCGTGAACCATTTAACCTAGCTACAGCTTATAGTAAGATCATAAGCTGTAGCTTATGATCTTACTATAAGCTCAAGGACCTCTCGTTCAACTTTATTGTCCCATGTGATTTGCTACTCGCATGACGGGATTCGTTACTGTTAGACACAATATTGTTGCCTATCGTGAATATAATAATTTATTATATCTGCCATTAATATAATTTGATTAATTATGTTATTTAATTATAGTGTATCATTAGTATTTTGGTATTTAACAATGGCTAGGTTGTCGATTATATGTGATGGGCCTTCCATTTAGGTACCTTGTCATGCAAAAGATGAGCTAGGAGGTTGCCTAGAACTGACTCATTGCATTGATGCTTGAAATTGATGCAAAATAAGCAAAATATATTGTTGTGGGTGACTGCAGATAAAGAAGCTACTCTATGATCATAGAATCAAGTTAGCAACTGGTACTTTCGAGGAAGTGACTAAAATTAGTAAAAGTTATGGTTAGAAGAACAACAAACATAATATGCTTGCAAGAAATATTTTAGGATATGTAGAATGAAATTCTCTTTCTTTTCATTGTGCACAATAATGAGTATATTTACATTGTACATTGATTATGTATTGAAATCAGAAAAACAGAAAAGAATAAATTAAAATATTTTATTATTAAATTGTATTCCTATATCAAGGGTTTTCCATGATCAACTATCTTAAAATAATTGTCAACTTTCCAATACTTATCTCAAGCGGTGAATAAATATCATCCATTCTCAATTTGGATATAATGGTCGAGAAGTCGTGTCTATTAAGTCCTTTTGTAAACACATCTGCAAGTTACTCTTTTGTAGGCATGTAGGGAGTATAAATTAATTTATGGAACCCTTGTCTACTACCCTACCATCATTCACCTCTCTAAGTTTGTGATTAGGATCAATCGAAGTTGAAGCAAGTTTACACACTAATTTATCAGTTTTCTTCAAGAGGTCAATCACATACTTTTGTCGGGAAATAAAGATACCTTGTTGAGATTAAGCTACTTCTATCCCAAGGAAATATTTCAAGCTCCCCAAGTCTTTGATTTTAAATTCGTTTATCAAATAGTTTTTCAAGGCATCTTTTTTTTTCTGATCGTTCTTAGTAACAATTATGTCATTAACATACACTAGAAGAGTAGTAACTTGCCTTGAAGTCGTGTGCTTGATGAATAATGTACGATCACCTTGACTTTATTCATACTCGATATTGAGCATCGCCTTTGTAAATCTGCCGAACCAAGTTCTTGGAGATTGGTTGTGTCCATATAATGCCTTTTTTAGTTTGCAAACAATGCTCCCTTTGAGCTCTCCTTTAAAGCTTGGTGGAATTTCCATATACACCTCTTCCTTTAAGTCACCATGAAGAAAGGCATTTATCGCATCAAATTGTTGTACATCCCAATTGAAATTTGCAGCCAAGGACATATAAGCCTCATTGTATTTATCTTAGCCACTGGTGCAAATGTTTCTTGATAGTCCACTCCATAGGTTTTATCAATTATATCCATACCCAATGTACTTATTAATTATTTAGTTTGTTAACATCAAACTATATCTAAAACCTTCTTTGTTAGTTGCTATTTTTATTGTGTGTGAAAGATTTCATGCAGCTCTAAAATTTAATCATTTTCAAAATACTCCTAAATTTTTTTAAGTTATTAATTAGCATAATTTCATTCATGTCTAATAATTAACATAATTATTTTATCACATTATTTCATTATCTTAATTAACAGTATTACTATCTAGAGGTTTTAAATAATATTTGTTTTTTTGAAAAACTAATACTATTTTGATAAATTTTAAAATTCTGAGGAACATGTTTTAAAAAGGGTAAATTTTAAGGTGTCGGACGAAAATAGCAATTTTGTTACATAGACTGCTTCTATAAAAAAGGAATTAATTTTACTACATATGTCGCTTCTAAAAAAGGCGTATTCAATTTCTTTATTGCAGCTAATTTTAATTTAAAGTGAAATAAGAATAATTAGGAGCTTTATAATTAGTAATTTTGGGATTTATAATATGCTGCTGCTGCTGTCGTTGGATCGGCAAATGCGATTAGTGCCAAACCCACGCAACGGATAGAATCAAATAGTCCCAAATGCCGTCCTTCCTCTGGCCCCTCCTCCTTCGCCCCTCCTCTTGATGTTGCCGGATTCCGCCGCCCGACGCCGCAGCAACTCCTGCCCTCCTGGAGGTGCCGCCGCTGGAACTCACCGAGGCCCGCCCCTCTCCTCCTCGGCTCCTTTGTTGGCTTGATCCGTGAGTCTCTACATTCCTACCCCTGGCTCCGCTCAAATATTCTCATTTTTATTTATATTGGCCCTCGGATCCCCCCGGGCGCTAGGGTTCGAATGGACGCTAGGGTTTGTTCCTAGCTCCGGTCCCGATGTGAACTGGCCGCGGGATTCGCCAATTTTCTCAAATGAAGTCTTGTTCTTGGGAGCTAGGTCTAGAGGTTTCGCCTGTTATGGTTATTTAGATGTCATTGCTTGTGTAACAGAAGTGTTTATTTCGTGCAAACAACAAACAAAAAAAAAAAAATCACGCGCAAGAAATAGAAAACAGCTTTTTTCCTCATTGCTTTTGATTTGCAGGTTTGTCCGTATCTTATTTTTACATCCGTGTGGTGGGATCTTCCTTCCGGGAGATGGTGGACTCGGTGGATGTGGTGTTGGAGTTTCTGAGAAGGAATCGGTTCACGAATGCAGAAGCTGCTTTGCGAGGGGAGCTGAATGCACGGCCAGACTTGAATGGATTCCTTCAAAAGCATCTCGCCGAGGAGAAAGAAGAAGCGGGAAAAACAATTGGAGAAGTTGATAGCGTGAGGCAGCAAAGTATGAATAGCGTGGGGACTTCTAAAGAGTTCATCGTCAAGGAAATTGAAGTAGGAGTAACTGGTAACAGGTTCAACAGCAAGAAATGTGGTGGTTTTGGTCAGGATAGTGATAATAGCTCTGCAGATCTTTACCCTTGGAATTTTGGTTCCAATAGTAGTAATCCAAATTCAGGTTTGAAAGACACTGGTGCTATTATCAACACCTTTACTGACCTCTTGTTATCAGAAGAGCCAAAGCACCGTCGTGGTTCTTTTGTGGCAGAAAAGAGAGATCGTGCTGTTGGTACTGAACCTGAGCATGCTGAAGAGCCAACAAGTTCTTATGCTGGGAAAAGAGATAAAGATGACCTTGTTGACATGAAGCCTGAGATCAACCAGTCTGGACTTCATAAGGATATAAATGCTTATTCTCAAGACCATTTTGTTAACGACTTGTGGCTGAAAAATGGGGACTCTATGAAGGGATGCTCTGTAAAGACAGTTTTTCCATTTCCAATAGACAATGCCTCATCCAGTTATGGCAGGTCATCTAGTGAAAAAAAGGAGTTAAAACATATAGATAATAGCAGTGACATTAGAGAATCTAAAAATGAACAGCGTGATGATATGAGAAGGTCATACATCTCTGGGAAGTCTCAAGAATGTGCTGAGCCAACAAGTTGCGAGAGATTTAATTTACCAGTTATTGGTGAAAATCACCACGAAGAGCTACCTAGGCTACCTCCTGTAAAACTTAAGTCCCAAGACAAGTTAATCAGTTCTCAGTTGGAGGATAAGGTCGATCAGCATGGATCAGGGACAAAGTTATCCAATGCTGATAATACTTTTATTATTGGATCATTCCTTGATGTTCCTATCGGGCAAGAGATCAACTCTTCAGGTATGTCATTGCTGAGTGTTTTTATCTAGGTGTCATTATGTTTCTTCAACAAATAAGGGTACAAGAGATTTCCACTTCTCTTTTATATTTAGCCAGAAAATATACAAAATTTGTTTTCTCATTCATTTATTATGATCTACTTCCGCTGCTATATAGATGGACAATCTCTGAGTTGGTGATGGTATGAAAAAAAATTACACTTAATTTGCTTAGTCTTTATGCAAAATTTAAGGTTGGCATCATATGTATGTTATCATTATGTGATTGGATTTGGAAGTTCGGCTCTTATACCATTTTGACATTACAGTTTTACTGAATCATTTTTGTTCATCATATTGCCTGTTTTAGCTATTAAAATTACAAAATGAAAATTATAATGTTGAACTGAATGCATAGACGAACATTTACTCTCCCTGTGTTAACACTAGTATGAATAACACCAGCATACTAAAAGGATAAGATGTCTGGTGCTGTATTTGGTCAAATTGTAAGTTCAGAACTATCTAAAGTAGTTTATTTGATCAAAATGTGGTGCATTTGTAGAATTCAGTATAGTCAATTGTGCATTTATTACTTGTCTCTTCGGATGATTGACCTACTGAACTATAAATATCTGATCTAAAATACCCAGAATTCACATACATATTTTCTGATGCCAAAGGTTATTATCAAAATTGGTCAATATGTTTTATAGTGTGCTTCTGAGTTCATGCTTGTCACTCATTCAGTAGGCTCTCAACTCTTGTACACGTTAATTTTTCTAGAGCGACTGTGCTACATACATCACAGCTACTTATTTACAAATAGGTAAAAGTCACATGTTTTTGAGCTAGTTGTTCCACAAATTACATTATCAAGAGGGAATTTGTAAGGCTTTTCAATCCATTTCTTTTTGTCAACTATTAGGAACCTCAAAGATGAACCTAATTCCAATTATTTGTGTAGATTCTGATTTCTTTTTCTTTTTTTGTTAATTGATTTGTTGGTTAAAGAGAATGATGTTGCTGAAACCTTATATCTTTGCTTGATTTTGTATAATCTTGGGGATTGAATTAGACAAGACCTATTGATGCTATGAATTTAAAATGCATCTTCAATATTTGCTGTTAGTATCTTTGTGGTGTTCCAAATGCTGGAAACCACCGTTTTTTATAAAGTCTGAAATCTTACTACAGGTGGAAGGCGAACAATTGGAAGTAGTTGGCTCTCTGTAAGTCAAGGAATTGCCGAGGACACTTCTGATTTGGTATCTGGTTTTGCAACTATTGGTGATGAATCTATTGACTACCCAAATGAGTATTGGGATTCTGATGAATTTGAAGATGATGATGATGTTGGCTATACGAGACAGCCAATTGAAGATGAAACTTGGTTTCTAGCACATGAAATTGACTATCCAAGCGACAATGAGAAAGGAATGGGTAATCATCAGGACCAGGCACCTAGAAAGGATGAAGATGATGATCGCTCTTTTGCCGAGGAGGATTCATACTTGTCAGGCGAACAATATTTTGAGACTAAAAATGTTGAACAAGTTGCTATTATGAAGGGACCAATGGGTCATAAAATGCTAGGAGTATATGGCGGAGCAGATGAGAATGATTTAATAGCTCACTATGATGGGCAATTAATGGATGCTGAAGAACTAAGTTTGATGCATTCAGAACCCGTTTGGAAAGGTTTTGTCACACAAAATAATGAACTAATGATGTTAGAGAATGACAAATTCCCGAACGAGGTTAGCCGAAGCCATCGGGAGAGTTCACATATAGAAGATGACCAACATGGTTTGGTCAGATCAATCGGTGTGGGCATTAATAGTGATGCTGCTGATGTAGCCAGTGAAGTTCGTGAGAGCTTGGTTGGGGAAAGTAGTGAAGGGGACCTAGAATTCTTTCCTTACCATGATGTCACTGGCAGTGCCAGAAGGTGTCCTCAAGGCGATACAATTGATAGAAATTTAAGTAGGTCAAAGAAGGAAAAGATGAGGGGAAATAAACAGGATAATTACATTGTAGCCTATGAAAAGGATATAAACCTGTCAGGAATGGGAGTTGATGGTGCTTTTTCCTTCCAACCTCCTGTGAAATCTGGAAGTATGTTGGGGGCTGATTCTGGCAAAACATTATGTTCAGGCAAGTCAAGTGACGTGATCATTGATACAGTTGATGAATATTCAAATGGTCTAGTTACAGATGATATGCTTGCTACTTGGAGGAGAAAAAGCAGCGACTCTTCTCCTGTAAGGAGCTCCAGGGATGAGAAGACTTCTGGTGCTAGATCAAGGAATTCAAGTGCATCATCAGCACCAGACTGTTGTTATGATGAAACAGGCAATATCAGAAAAAGGGGCTGTGAAGCAAATGAGATAAGGGAAGAGGATCCTGGAGAAGCAGTAGAAGATGAAGAAGTAGCTGCATTGCAGGAGCAACTAAAACAAATAAAAGCTCAGGAGGATGAATTTGAGATATTCTATCTCAAAATAGTCCATAGGAAAAACAGGTAAGATACATTGGAGGAACAGGTATCATCAAATTATTTTTGTTTTTGCAATATTCTGTGTGAAGTCAATATATTGCATGAACTTTGGTTTTCCTTCACATTTTTTTAAAACACTAACTGCTTAACTAAATACATGACCTTAGAATTTCTCACTCTTCTTAAAATTTGGGTTTGTTTTTGTTTTACTTTTCACTTTTCTGTTCTAACTTTGAGTTTTTTTCCTACTTCATGTCATTTATCAGAACTGGCTTTGAAGAAGACAAAAATTTTCACGTGGTTCTAAATTCTGTCATTGCTGGACGATATCATGTTACTGAATACTTGGGTTCTGCTGCATTTAGCAAAGCTATTCAGGCTCATGACTTGCACACTGGCATGGATGTCTGTGTTAAAATTATCAAGAATAACAAAGATTTCTTTGATCAAAGCCTTGATGAAATAAAGCTTCTGAAATTCGTGAACAAGAATGACCCTGCTGATAAATATCATATTCTACGTCTCTATGATTATTTCTATTATAGGGTGAGCTATACTTATATTTTGATCATTTATTTTTAATTATTATTTCTAATTTTTAGTTTCATTTGTTCTCATTCAGTTTCATGATATGATACACAGACACACACAATAAATGAGTAACAAAGTTCAAAACATGACTTGACAATAATGAGAAATAGTTCCTAGCTTATCAAGGAATGCTTGAATTCTTTGAAGAGAAACATGGCTTGGTATTTGGTAATGACTAGATATAGTTTTATCTTACCTAGGAATGTTTGAACTGTTTGAAGAGATGTTTTCAGTTGACAATGTCATCATGCTACTACTACCTGAAGAATTTTGTGGAAAGTTCAGAAAACTGAATATTTACTAGACCAACCCACCAATGAGGCTATGACATACCTCATTTTGTTGTAAAGCTGCGAAAGGTTAGTAGACCCAGTAGTTGTGATGATAATGCATCTCAAAGACAATATGTCACATGGCAATTTTATTGAATAACTGTCTCAAATGACAATTGGCATGTTCTGATTAGCATAGATGGCATCACGGCCTGTCAAGATCTGAAGAAGCCCAGTATGCACTTTAAGCTACCTTGCTTCTTATAGCAACCTTATGAGAACCCGACTTGAAAATTTTACTTCATCTTCTCAAGTTTAGGGACATCCCAACATGGAACTTAAGTCTTGGATTAGGCCTAGCACCTCTAGATCTCCTTGGAGAAAGACAAAAATCACTTGTTTGTTGACCTGCACATCAGCCAAGTCTAGAATAATTCCTGCACTAACTCATCTCAAAGGCTTATCCTCTAATTTTCCATTCCACTCTGCAATGCAACTTTAACATGAATAACGTGCTAGACATGCATCTGAACTGACAGGTCCATATATGTGTCATAGCCTGACCAGATCATTAAGTATTTGGTTGGCAGCATATCTTGGCATCATAAGGATTTTTAGAATTTCCTTTATCTTAGAGCCTTTATGCTATGAATTTGCTCCATCTATGGCATTCCATGTTGTCTGATGATCATCCAGCTAATTTATTCTTCATGGAGTTTCCCTGAGATTCGTGTAAATATTTGCTCATTTGGTATCTTGTTAAGTTCTTTCATACTTCTTTTTAGCTGACATCTCCATCAACAACATTCCATTTTATTGGATGGTCATCCAGATGAGTTATTCTCCATGGAGTTTCTCTGAGATTCGATTAAGTATTTGCTTGTTTAGTATCCTGTTAAGTTCTTTCATACTTCTTTTTAGTTGATATCTTGATTACGATCGATTAGGATGCAGCCTTGTGGTAACTGTAAAATAATACGAGAAATCTTATTTTATTACAAGAAATAAGTCCCTATTTATACACAAATATAGGGACCTATTGTAGGAGAATTATTCTATAAAAAAATATATATCCCTAAATATTCTAACATTCCCCCTCAAACTGGAGAATATAAATCATATGTTCCCAGCTTGTTACATATGTAGTCAATTTGAGAACTTCTCAGTGACTTAGTGAATATATCTGCTAGTTGATCATGTGAGTTAACAAAATTAATAGATATTTTACCAGATATGACTTTCTCTCTGACAAAGTGACAGTCTACTTCAATATGCTTTGTCCTCTCATGAAAAATTGGTTTTAAAGCGATATGCATGGCGGCTTGGTTGTTATGTATAAGTGACATTTGTGTAACCTCTCTAAATCTTAGCTCTTGAAACAACTGTTTGAGCCATATAAGTTCTTGACAGGTTATGGCCATAGCTCGATATTCTGCCTTTGCACTGGATCTTGCTACAACATTCTGCTTTTTGCTTTTCTAAGAAATAAGGTTATCTTCGATAAATATGCAAAACCCAGAAGTAGATCTCCTATCAATGGGAGATCCTATCCAATCTGCATCAGAATACCCTACAACTCAAGTATGTCTTTTATTTTCGTATAAAAGACTATTTCCTGGAGCGTCTCTGATATATCGGATAATGCGTGTCACAACATCCTAATGATCCTTGCATGGAGAGTTGAAAAACTGACTTACTACACTTACTGCAAATGAAATATTCGGACGAGTAACAGTAAGGTAGCTTAGTCTCCCTACTAATCGCCTGTATCATTCAGGATCTGGAAGAAGCTCCCCCTGATTTGGCATGAGCTTGACATTAGGATCTATGGGGGAGTCAACTGTCTTTGAGTTAACATGCCTGTTTCTTCTAGAATATCCATTACATACTCAGATCAGATCAGATCAGAGGAAACAGATCAGAGGAAGAGAGACCAGATCAGAGGAAGCAAAACGGGTTTTCTTGTCCTGTAGCTTTGGTTCGGCGGCTTCAGGACCGGAGAGGAATCACGCTTTGGAAGACAGACCGAGCGCGTAGGATCGTGCTGCTGTTGTTGTGACTCCGGATCGTGTTGCTGCTGCTGTGACTCCGGGAAGAAAAGGCATGGCCGGATCGTGCTGCGACTTCAAAGCCGGATCGTGCTGTTTGACTGGGCTGTCCAGGGTGGAACAGAGGCAGCAGAACAGAACAGGGAAAGCGGTGGTGGCGTCCTAGCTCGGGAGGAAGGAGACTCGACGGACGACCGCTCTCTACAGATGGCGCACGAACGTCGACGCAGAGGTGCGCGATCGGAGCAGAAACGCGCGATCGTCGGTGGTGTTGGAGGGCTTCGGTGCTCCCTTTTCGTGGTCGTCCCCGAGCGTAAATCGCGTCGCACGCGATTTACGCGCTGGCGACCGTGCTTCTCCGGCGGACAGCGAGCAGAGCCGACAACAATCAAGCAGCTCGGCCGACGTCACTCGCGCGAAGGAGTCCGTGCAAGGGTTCCTTTGTTCAGCGTCTTCTGCGATGCACGAAGGAGAAGTCCCGATCGCGAGGTGGAGAAGGAAAAGTCGGCGTCTTCCGCGATGCACGAAGGAAAAAAATCCCAATTTTAACCTAGCTCTGATACCATATAAAATCATACGAGAAATCTTATTTTATTACAAGAAATAAGCCCCTATTTATACACAAATATAGAGACCTATTTTAGGAGAATTATTCTATAAAAAAAAATATATCCCTAAATATTCTAACAGTAACCACTTACTCAACACCTTTACATAAGATGGTAAAGGTAGCACTCAAATATCAATATAATAAACTTATGATCCTAGATTCTGATTTATTCTGTTGCTAGTTCACATATGTTTTGTCTGTTTGACTGCAAAATCCTTAGGGTTCATATCTTTATGTATAATCAAACTTGCTAGTCTTGGTTAATTATATATATATTTGGTTGAAGAAGTTGTCATTTTTGCTCAAGTTTCAAAACGTTAATTGTCTTGTGAGATGTGTCAAAGTCAACCATTACCGATGTGATTGCCCTAATTGGATCAATATTAGTGAAGATTGATCCAATTTGTGAGAAATTGAGTATTTCATAAAGATTAACTTGAGAATTTTACTAAATCCATGGACTTTAATAAATTATATAGAGATAAGTTAGATTTCACTAGAAAATTGATAATATTTGTTGAAATTCAATCAAGCTAGAAGTCAAAATATATGATTGATTGAAATTTGATTAAAATCAGGCTTGTTTTGCATTTTTTTTCAAAATTGCACTAGTCAATTCAATTAGTTAATCCACCAAATTGAATATCAAATGGGCAAAAATCAAAAGGGCCGCTACAAGGTCACGAAAGAGCCGTGATCTCTTGGCGACCTCTGCGGGGTCATGGAGGTTGTTGCGATCCCGCAGCGACCTTCGTGGGGTCGCCGAGGCAGTTGCTGCTAGTGAGACATCGTGCAACGCGGACGTGAGGTAGTGGCGGAGATACTATTCGTTGGTGGCGCGGAACAAGAAGGGTGGTGTCGGCATCGTGTTGCTCGCGTTGATAGAGGGGGAGGCGTTGGCGGTCGGACACGCGGTGGGGACACGAAACGTTGCGTGGGTGCGGAAACTTAGATTTTCTAATTAAACTTAGGTTAATAATTTCAATCAACTCTTAGCTATAAATAAAATTAATCTAAACAGATTTAGTCAAATTGTTTGTTTTAATTTCAAAAATATATAATACTTTTATTTATTTATTTATCATATGGGGGTGTCGTGATCTCGCTTTTTTTTTTAAATTTTTTTTCTTTTTTTGTATTTTAATTTTTTAATATTTAAGTTAATTTTTTTAATTAATATATTTTATATTAAAAAAATAGCGAAACCATATCAATATGACATGATATGGTACTGAAATTGTATTGTTCTGGTCATAAATCGAAATTTCGATACGGGCTGACATTTTTTTTAAAAGTCAAAACAAAACCCTATCATAATTTCTTATTCTCGAAAGTACCTTATTTCAACACTATTGTGTAGCTACGACGTAGTTGCTGTGACATGTAGCAACTATGAAAAGCTGCTACAACATGTAAACATAAACCAATTCAAATCGGTTAAAAAATATATGACAATTTATTAAACCGCGTAGTTAGGTTTCCGTAATACCCAAAATGCATATCTAACTTTTATATTTATCAAAACACGTAGTTGTTACCCATTCTACGCGTCCTTTATTAGCAGTTGATTGCCCATAACTCATAATTTTTTGCCCATTATGTGCTAAACTTTCTAACGAGCTCGTGACAAGCTATACTAATTTCAAAAATCCACAGTTCTCTATCTAGACTATGAAATTCATGCCTAAGAGTGGCTATACTCAAGATGATATAAGGAGTGCAATGAATTTGATTTGAAGTATTTTTGAGGTGCTTAAGATCATCAATGAGTTTTGGTCAAAATTCGTTGATGGATCGACATTGTTTAAAATTTCAAAATCTTGACATGGTTTGAACCAGGGGAGTTGTAAGAACCTTTTGGTGGTGTTGGTGAGTAAATATGACAGACTTGGTCCTTTAATGAGCTTGTGCTAAATTGTCTCAAAGTTGTGAAAATTTTAAAAATCCATATCTCTTAATTTAAATTGTGGAATGTAAGTTTGAGGGCATGATGACACTTAGGATGAAGGAGTGCAATGAACTTGGTTTGAAATCTTTCTTAGGTGCCTAAGGCCATCAACAAGTTTTGGCCGATGACCCTAAAATGTCCAGAATTTCAAAATCTTGAATGGTTTGAATCAGAGGAGTCTTAGGAACTCTTTGTTGGTGTTGATGAAAAAGTATGATAGGTCTATGCCTTTTAATGAGCTTTTGCTAAATTATCTTAAAATTGTGAAAATTTCAAAAATCAATATTTCTCAATTTAGGTTGTGAAATTTAGGTCTGAGAGCATGGTTACACTCAGGAGACTCCTAGGAGTGTAATGGTCCTGGTTTAAAGTGATTTTGAGGTTCCTAATGTTATTGGTGAGTTTTTGGCTACTCTACAGTGTCTAGAATTTCAAAATTTTGACATGATCTAGCAAAGGGTGTCCTAGGAATCCTTTGGTGGTGTTGGAAATATGACAAGCTTAGGTCTTTTATTGAGCTTGTGACAAATTGTCTTAAAGTTGTAAAGATTTCAAAAATTGATAGTTCTTAATCTACGATGTGGAACTCGGTTTGAGGACATGATTACACTCAAGAGCCTTCCACGTACATCATCTTGAATGTAATCATACCCTTAGATAGAATTCATAGTCTAAATAAAGAGTTGTTAGTTTTTGAAATTGACACAACTTTGAGATGTGTTGTCACGAGCTCATTAGAAAGTTTAACACACATAATGGGGGAAAGTTTAGCAGTCTACTGATGAGTTATGAGTAGTCTACTGCTAATAAAGGAGGGGTATAATGGGAAACAACATGTGTTTTGGTAAATATGAAGGTTGGATATATATTTTGGTATTATGGAAACCTAGCTACGCGGTTCAGTAAATTACTGAAAAATATATACCCAGTATTTTTATATAAAAAAATAAGTGGTTGCTACAACGTTGTAGCAACCATTTAATGGCTACAACAATATCATGATGATTTTAACCTTGTTGAAGCGATTGGGATTAAGTTTAAATAATTTTGACCAAGTTACTTTTTTTTTTTTGGTATAAAAGTGTTTTATGTATAATTTTTTTAACCGAGTTAAATTGTTTTTTTTTCATGATGTAGCAGGCTAGCAGCTATGGACTAGCTGCTACAACAACTCTGGAATAAAAGTATTTTCAGTATAAGAAATATGGTGGGGGTGTCCTTTTGATTTTTTTTTTTAAAAAAGAGATGTTCTTTTGACGATTCTAATAATTAGGGGCGCCCTTCAAATTCAATCTCATCTGATCAATGAAAATGTTTCTGATTGATTTGCATTGAATCTGTTGGAGAAACTAAAGATCTGAGTCACTAGAGTATCCGTCGATCCATTGTTTTTAAAAACACTAGAATTATGAAAATTTTGGCCAATCTATTGATTTCAGCTGTCTTAAATTAAATCCTAGTGAATTCATATGAGGAGAATATAAAGTTCCTTCACTTAAATCTAATCGTGAACCATTTAACCTAGCTACAGCTTATAGTAAGATCATAAGCTGTAGCTTATGATCTTACTATAAGCTCAAGGACCTCTCGTTCAACTTTATTGTCCCATGTGATTTGCTACTCGCATGACGGGATTCGTTACTGTTAGACACAATATATGCTATCGTGAATATAATAATTTATTATCTGCCATTAATATAATTTGATTAATTATGTTATTTAATTATAGTGTATCATTAGTATTTTGGTATTTAACAATGGCTAGGTTGTCGATTATATGTGATGGGCCTTCCATTTAGGTACCTTGTCATGCAAAAGATGAGCTAGGAGGTTGCCTAGAACTGACTCATTGCATTGATGTTCGAAATTGATGCAAAATAAGCAAAATATATTGTTGTGGGTGACTGCAGATAAAGAAGCTACTCTATGATCATAGAATCAAGTTAGCAACTGGTACTTTCGAGGAAGTGACTAAAATTAGTAAAAGTTATGGTTAGAAGAACAACAAACATAATATGCTTGCAAGAAATATTTTAGGATATGTAGAATGAAATTCTCTTTCTTTTCATTGTGCACAATAATGAGTATATTTACATTGTACATTGATTATGTATTGAAATCAGAAAAACAGAAAAGAATAAATTAAAATATTTTATTATTAAATTGTATTCCTATATCAAGGGTTTTCCATGATCAACTATCTTAAAATAATTGTCAACTTTCCAATACTTATCTCAAGCGGTGAATAAATATCATCCATTCTCAATTTGGATATAATGGTCGAGAAGTCGTGTCTATTAAGTCCTTTTGTAAACACATCTGCAAGTTACTCTTTTGTAGGCATGTAGGGAGTATAAATTAATTTATGGAACCCTTGTCTACTACCCTACCATCATTCACCTCTCTAAGTTTGTGATTAGGATCAATCAAAGTTGAAGCAAGTTTACACACTAATTTATCAGTTTTCTTCAAGAGGTCAATCACATACTTTTGTCGGGAAATAAAGATACCTTGTTGAGATTAAGCTACTTCTATCCCAAGGAAATATTTCAAGCTCCCCAAGTCTTTGATTTTAAATTCGTTTATCAAATAGTTTTTCAAGGCATCTTTTTTTTTCTGATCGTTCTTAGTAACAATTATGTCATTAACATACACTAGAAGAGTAGTAACTTGCCTTGAAGTCGTGTGCTTGATGAATAATGTACGATCACCTTGACTTTATTCATACTCGATATTGAGCATCGCCTTTGTAAATCTGCCGAACCAAGTTCTTGGAGATTGGTTGTGTCCATATAATGCCTTTTTTAGTTTGCAAACAATGCTCCCTTTGAGCTCTCCTTTAAAGCTTGGTGGAATTTCCATATACACCTCTTCCTTTAAGTCACCATGAAGAAAGGCATTTATCGCATCAAATTGTTGTACATCCCAATTGAAATTTGCAGCCAAGGACATATAAGCCTCATTGTATTTATCTTAGCCACTGGTGCAAATGTTTCTTGATAGTCCACTCCATAGGTTTGTGTGTAGCCCTTAGCAACCAATCTCGTCTTGTATCTCTCTAGTGACCTATTTGATTTGTACTTCATGATAAACACCCATTTGCATCTCACTGCTTTTTTATTTTGTGGCAGTTTCATGATTTCCATGGTTTGTTCTTCTCAAGTGCATCCATCTCTATTCTCATAATTTCTCTCCACTTCTCATCAGATAAAGCCTCAGTTAAGGTATTAGGAATTGGGATGATGTTTAAATTTCCTAAGACACTTCTGTGAGATGAAGAAAATTGTGAAAAGACACTAATTTGGTCAATGGATATTTTGGATATTTAGTGCACTCTCTTATCCTTTTTCTTAAGGTAATATGTAAATCATAATAAATGAAATAGGAGAGGAAATTGGTTTGTGCATACCTCATTTTCAATAGTATAAGTTGAGTTTTGGACTTGCGTAGGATTAGGTTCTTGTAGGGATGACTCTTGTGAAGATAATTTGGACTGAGACGAGTAAGGATCTGAGATGGGTAGGTTAAGGAGTAGATCTTCTGCCTTATTTTTCTCAATAGAGCCAAACCCTGTAGCTAAGATTGAGAAAAAAATGATTGGTTTTCCTCAAAAGTGTCATCAACATAGTTATAAAATTTTCATGTAAGTGAGTGATAACACTTGTAGGCTTTCTATTATGTTGGAGAATAGTCGACAAATACATACTTGATTACTCGTGAACCTAATTTACCTTTGTTGTGGCTAGACACATGAATAAAAATAGGACAACCAAAGACTCGAGGAGTGAGATTATTTATGGTTTGAATATTAGGATAAAATTGAAAGAGGAGTTGCATAGGAATTTGATTGCCCAAGACTTTGGAAAGTAGTCGATTTATAATCTGGATCGTAAGCACGACTTCCCACAATATGATTTTGAAACTCTATTATAGAAGAGCATGGCACGGGTTGTGGCAAGTGCCTATTTTTCCTTTTAGCAATCTCATTCTATTGAGGAACATCTATGCAAGATGACTCATGAATTATCTTTTCTTGTAGAAAATATAGTGAAAGAAATTAGTTAAAATAATCTTTAGCATTATCAGATTAGAACCTTTATACTTTGACACCAAATTGGTTATGTATTATGACAATGAAGTTTGGAAGGATAGTGGTTACATTGGATTTGTGTTTGAGAAGGAAAATCCACTAGACTCTTAGTGCAATCATTAATGAAAGAAACAACCATCGAACTCCACTATTGGGAATTCTAGAGGGGTCCCATATATCAGTGTGAATCAAATAAAAAGGGAAAGAACTTCTATTATTGCTCATTGGAAAGGAAACCTTTTATATGTTTGGCAAATTCACATACCTCATAATGAAAATCTTCAACCTTAACACTATTAAACAAGGGAACATTGTTTTTAAAATAGTAAATGAAGGATGACCAAGGCAGAAATATTGACGCTGAATGAGATCATTATTTGAAATAGAAAAATAAAACTTTGAGAAAACATGACAGTAGATGAGTATTTGGCTGATGCATTGAAATAGTAGAGGTCATTCTTTTCCTTAGCCAGTCCAATCCTCTTTCTTGAAACTTGATTTTGAAATATACATTAAGAGATAAAATAAGACATTACAATTCATATCATAGGTTAGTTTGTGAATAGAAAAGAGACTAGTGGATAATTTTCAAACATGGAATACATATTTTAATAACGATGATGGACTCAACTGAATGTGAACAACACTAACCACCGTGGTAACATATTACCATTAGCATCAATAATTTTTCTATTGTTAGGACAAGGTGAATATGTTGTAAAATGGACCGGGGAAGGTGTCATGTGATCTATAGCTCCACAGTCAATAACCTAAGAGTCTTGTATAAATCGTCTAAGGCATGTAATCCATGAGAAAGATACTTACTATATAATGCTCATGAAGAGTCACTGGCTTGCTCTAATGACCCTAATAAATTTCAAAGCTTCTCAATCTAGGCTTGACTAAAATAACCGGGAGTATTCTCTCTAGAAGATTGTTGGGTCGAGTTTTGTGGAATGAATTTTATGGAGGAAACTTGATGAGCATGCTGTTGAATTTTTTGTTCACCACGCAGACCCATTCTCGACATGAGTAGTGGGTTCGCCATGCAATTTCCAACAATGATCCTTGGTTTGTCTTGACTTCTTACAGTAGGTGCACCAATGATTATCTCAAGGGTTGCTTTGAGACGTCTCATTGGTTTTATTTCGATTGGTGTTCTCTTGTGAAATCATGGTAGATCTTTCAGTTGTCACTAGGTCCAACATAATGCCTCTTTGACTCTCCTTAGCCCGGATCAATACAATAAGCTCATTTAGTGATGGGACATCTTCCTTGCCAAGAATTGTTCATTCGGACTTGATCGAATTGCATTTAGGCCAACCAAAAAATCAGACATTGATATTTCTCAATAAATTTCTTTAAGATCATGACATCCTTAGGGAACTTTGTCTCAAGGACCTGATAATGATCGAGTTCTTGCCATAGATTTTGCAACATATTTGCATATTCTGTTACTATTTTGTTGCTTTGTTTCGCAACAACAATCTTTACTGTGACTTCATATACATGGGCAATATCTTTGGCCTTTGAGTATATTTGGTGAAGGGCATCTTAGATATTTTTGTAGAGATGAGAAACATGCATATATCTAGGACGGTAAACGAGCCAAGTCGAGCCAAATTTTGTGGTGTTCGAGCTTGTTTGATAACGTAAACGAGTCAAGCCAAGCCAAAAATGAACCAATCCGTTGAATTGATTGTTTAAGCTTGATTTGGTTTTTTTTATGAACTTTAGCTTAACTTGAGTTTGGTTCGTTTAGATATTAACGAACTCTTAATTCATGATTGTTTAATTATTTGAAATTTTTACATTTTAAACTTGTTTGGTTGATTATTGAGTTTGATAAAATAAACTTATTTGTTCATTGTGAAAGTTTATTTATTTAGCATGTTGATAAGAGTTTTATTGATGAACATGGTTCACAAATTTTGTTCACGAACATTAATAAGTTGAACACATGTATTTAAACTTGTTCGTTAGTTTGATGAGTTATTCAAGCTTGTTCATTTAATTAATTTTGTGTATATTGAACGAATATAAATAAGTTCTTACCAAATCAAATACTAAACTTGTTCACGAACGTTTGATTAATTTACAACCATATATATGTCACTAATTTTTGATGTCATTGAACTCCATAACCAAGACATAATCATGGAGTCCTTTTTACCCCAAGCATAAAAATCTGGTTCATCTTGTTTTGGTCCAATGCCAAAAAGATGTCAAATTTTCCCTTTGCCTTTTAGGTAGGTACGGACTAGCTGAGATCATTTCAAGTAGTTTTGTCCATTGAGTTTGTAAAAGTGGTGGATATTTTGCAATTCACTAGTAGGAAGATGGGTTCTTGTCGCTCCGCAAGGAGGATTGTTGTTTCTGCAATCTTAGATATCATAGAATATGAAAAAAATTACCAGCTGTAAAGGCCGACACAACCGGAAGAAAAAGAAAACGGATATCGACAATGAAGGCCAATAATAAATTTGCAATGAAAGCCGAGAAAGAGTGGGCAAAAATTTGGCCATGAAGACCGAAAAAAGGATATCTTAGAGATACAAATCCCTAGAGCTCTGATACCATATCATGAAATGTTGAGTGAAATTCTCTTTTTTCATTGTGCACAATAATGAGTATATATACATTGTACATTGATTGTGCATAGAAACCAAAAAGATGTAAAAGAATAAATTAAAATATTTTATTCCTAAATTGTATCCTCATATCAAGGGATTTCCATATCAAGGGATTTTCATGATCAACTATCCTAAAAAGTTGTCAACTTTCTCACAAAATGAAATGCATTAAAAAAAAAGGCCAGAGAAGAAGGGAATATATGTTTGAAAATCTAACATAATAGATAAGTTATAAACAAAAATGGAGAAGCTGGCAAAGTTAAGAGCTATGGAGATAGAATCATTGTGCTGAACTTGATTTTTGGAAATGAGATATCAACCTTGTAAGTGCTTATGCCACTCAAGGATTGAATGATCAAATCATTAGGAAGTTTTGAAGAGCCTAGATGGTATTATATAAGATATGCCTATACTGAAATACTTATATTTGCAGGTGATTTAAGTGGGCATTGAGGGCGTCTCTGGGAATATAAAGGTTTACATGGAGGTTTTGAATGGGGAAAGAAACAAGGGAGTAGTATGATTTTGGATTTTGGCTATATTAACCTTATAATTGTTAATGGAGGTTTGTTTGGGGAAAGAAACAAAGGAGTAGTATGATTTTGGATTTTGCTTAATACTTCAAGGTATATGAAAAGGATGAACATTTGGCTGTTTATTAATCCCTCCAGTTTGTTAATCATGCCTAATCTCATTCAAATTTCACTCTGTTGGTGGTTTAGCTATGGTTCTTCAGACTTCAGAGCATCTAGTATTTGCTTTCAATATAAACATGCTATTTTGAAAATAAGCTTCTTCATACAACAAATAAAAACAGACTGATCACTTCATTTTGATTGGTGTCTGCTACTATTTTTCTCCATTTTCATGTGTATCTTATATAATTGCAATACTTGAGAATTGGATTATTGGCAAGAAACAAAAGTGTGATGGATGATTTTGTCCACAATTGCCTTGTTAGCGGGCATTCATGTTGATCACAATGCTCTTTTATACCTAAAGGTCTTGTTTTGGTCCTTCACATGGTCATTCTTCTAAGGTATTTCTGATGAATGATGAAATTTGGTCTTCAGTGTTGTATATCTTCATCCTGATTTCTAATCTTGGATTCTGGTACCATGTGAGGATTAGTACAACATTGTTAAATCAAAAATGCAATTATGTATTGCTTGAAATGCTTATATTTGTTTTTTCTGAAACTTTTGTGTCTTGATTAATGTTTTCCAAAAATAGAAGAAGTATCTTGATTTATTCTTTTCCAAGAAGATAAGAAACAAATTTTCACTGATTTTTAAGAAAGAAACTTCAGATTGCTTAGATTTATTGATTAAAAAGGGCAGCCCGGTGCACGAGGCTCCCGCCTTGCGGGGTCCGGGGAGGGAATCCAATGTACGCAGCCTTACCCTGCCTTTGGCAAGAGGCTGTTTCCAGGATTTGAACCCGTGACCTTTAGGCCACACGGCAGCAACCTTACCGTTGCGCCAAGGCTCCCCTTCTTAGATTTATTGATTCATAAAAAAAAAAAAGATTTGTTAGTTACACATATAGACAGAAAATGGAAAATAGAAATAAACACGCTCAAGGTTGAAAGATTGATCCTTATACACCAGAAGAAAATTCATTTTATATGCATATCTGATATCTTTTTAGATCTAGGTGTAGTTTAAAAAGAAAGAATGTTAGTTTTGTAACACTAATTTTTTTGCCTATGTAAAAAAAGAAGAAAAACATGTAGAAAGATAAAATAAATTTCCAAAGTACTACTTCTGTATGGATCTAATCGCAGGGATGAGAACATGCATTCAACTTTTTCTATGTGAATTTGCATGTCAGGATGTTACATAGTATGTATTGCACATGCTTAATCTTAGAGGACAAATTGGGATAAATCACCTTCAATACCTCAAATTTCTCAGTCAATCAACTTAAGCTCAGAATTTATACACCATTACCTGTCCTAATTGATATCTGTTGCTAATATCAGAATATATAATGCTGTAACTAGTAAATTAAGCACTGACATCAATCAGAATGCCATTTTTTCTCTTCAACTTCTGATAAGAATCAGGAAGTTATTAAAATGGGAATTAGCCTAAGATGGACAATTTCAGACAATAATATTTGACTCTGAACTCGTTAGAATTCAAGGTCTGAACTCATAAAATGTTTACTGTACATTTCTGTTTTTTGGATTATATTGGAGTTTGGTATTCTTTGACAATTCCTATGCCTAGAACTTAAAATATTGTTTCATATTGTTGATTGATAATTTTGACCTGTAGGAACACTTGTTGATAGTTTGTGAACTTCTCAAAGCAAATTTATATGAATTTCATAAGTTCAATAGGGAATCTGGAGGCGAGGTTTATTTCACAATGCCAAGGCTACAGGTTAAATGCTGCAAGGCCATTCCCCATGCTTGTGATTTTACTGTCTTACCATAAATCTCCAACTTATAATTTCCATGACATCTTGCAGTCCATTACCATTCAATGTCTAGAGGCACTTCAGTTTCTGCATGGACTTGGTCTTATTCATTGTGATTTGAAGCCTGAGAACATATTGGTGAAGAGCTACAGTAGGTGTGAAGTTAAGGTCATCGACCTTGGCAGTAGCTGTTTTGAAACAGATCATTTATGCTCGTATGTACAATCACGCTCTTATCGTGCACCTGAAGTTATTTTAGGTCTGCCATATGATAAAAAGATAGACATATGGTCACTTGGATGCATCTTGGCGGAACTTTGCACTGGAAATGTAAGTTCCAAATTGTATATAGCATTTGTTTCCTTCAAGATTTTTATTCATTCAATCAATTTTGTATTGAGTTGTCTATTTTAAGGCTCATAATCTCTTTACCTATTTTCCTTGAAGAGCTTTGACTGCAGTGAACCCTTTTTCTTATTCTGGTACTAATGTTTTCTTAGCTTAGGTTGTGTTTCTTTATTTACTGGGGATGGAAAAAGAGGAAAAAGAAAATAGTTGGGAAGTTCTAATTTGCTGATTTCTTGGAGGGAAGCTTAGAGTAAGAAATTGGAAGGAAAATGAGTAGCCTTGGCCTCATTTTGATTTTGTCCAAGTTAGTTTATGAAATTCTTGGAAGATGACATCAAAGCCCTTCTACCTCCTTATGCAACAGATCTTCCCTCTTTAGGCGGTTCCGAGTTGATTTATGGCACCAGTCTCCATTGATGATGAGATATTCAATGTTGGGATCTTGATGAGATTTACAAAACCCAGTAGCTGCAAAACCCCTTGCTTTTGTCCTTTGTGGATGGAGATGTAACTGTCACTCATAGAAACACTTGCAAGCTTTGGAGCATCCACATGTCAATGAAAGGAATACAAGTTGTTGGATGGATGTAGAAGAAATAAAGTTTAAAATGTAGCAGAAATCAAGTTTGAGCGAGTTAGGCATCAGAGCAGTTCTGTTGGCCACCTCAATCTTAAGAGGATGGTGGTTGGAGGTAGAGGATACATTGAGTTTTTTCCCTCCCTTTCTTTTTCCCCATCTCTCTAAAGAAACACAGCAAAAGGAATCGCAAGCACAAAAGAATATATTTACTCTCCATTCTCCATCTATTCCTCTCTTCCCTTCTCTCCATTCTATCACTCAAAGAAAACACCACTTAGGGTGCATTTGGTTGGGAGTTATTGTTGATAACTTTGGTTATCCATCCAAGGTTATCAATAAAAACCTTGTTTGGTTTAGGTAATGAATGATTCCCGAGTAATCGTGCATGTCTGACACCATCAACAAATGTCAACAATCCGGGGATTCAACTTGGAATGCGATTACCTCGGATTTTTTAGGTTTTTCTCGATTTCAGAGTTATTGATAATCCAGCTGCATCAATCACTGCCGTTCCTTCGTGCGGAAGACTTGCCGTGGGTAGGAGGTGACCGGCGGCTCACCAATCCCGTGAATAGGATGTCCGGTAGGCGGTGTTGACATGACATCGCTACTAGTCCTTCACGAAAGGCTCATGCACGCCAAACATTGCTTATTGAATGTCGCCTGCCAAACCCTTCTTGCTGGGGGTGATAGGGCGGCTCGGCGGAAGGCTTGGTAGGCAACGCTTGGTGGGCGATTCTCACTTGCGTGTTATTTTTTTAAACTTAGATTTTTTGATTAAAAATTTAGTTAATTAAATTAATCAACTTCTAACTATAGTTGAGATAAACTAAATAGATCCAGTCTAAAGTCCAACAAAATTATTTCAAAAAAAATTCTAAAATAATAAAAAAATCTTAAAATATTATCCGAATTTATTTATATATATATATATATATTATCAATAATAATAATATTATTATTATTATATATATTTTATTTTGTTTCATTAGTCGATCCGACGACGGATACAATTCCCTGTACAAGGTTATATATTAAAACATCCAAACAAATAAGTTTTTATCGCATTATCTAAGATTGAATCAAACAACATTAGGTTATGTTTTATTCTCCATAGCCTGATTAGTAATCACATAATCAAGGTTATGGATGATAACATTGAACCAAACACACTCTTACGGTTAGGCAAGCCGAACATTAATCTTGAATTTGCACAACTTGTATATAATAATATTAAACTTATCGTTGGGCCAAGTTTATCATAATGATGTGCTTTGTCATAGTTTACATTTGTGCATGTTATGTAATTCTTTTTGAAGGATTACTTTTTACCCTTTTCATAAATTTGCTGCTGCCATACTGAGTTGCTTCAGATAAAACATGTTGACAAATTAAAGACCTTTTTCTATCTTCTCTATTTTGCTTCTGCCTATTATATTTCGTCGACTCTTCAATGATTAGATTAAGCAGACCAGTCTGTTCTTTCTTGATTTACCATTTCATAATAGTAATGCTCTTTTGTTGTCACCTTAAGATCTTTTTGTTTAGTAACTATTTGAATCCCCACGTCTGCAGGTTCTCTTCCAAAATGACTCTGCTGCAACATTACTAGCACGTGTCATTGGAATCATTGGTCCCATTGATCAAGGGATGCTTGCGAAGGGACACGATACATACAAGTATTTTACAAAGAACCACATGTTATATGAGAGAAACCAGGTTTGAGATCTCTGATAGCTGATTTTTTTTTTCCCGAAAACTGTTCTACAGTCTGGTGATTTTATCTAGTGCATTGACTTTCTATATGAACTGGTAATGATGCATTTTAACTTGAAAAACTCAAACTAGAAAATGTGAATGTTTACCCATAATTTGATTATCCATATAGATTCAAGGCATTGGAAAGATACATCCCATTGTGACCTTTCTTTAATACCATTATTGTACATTCAATTAGATGCCAGTGTGTTATATTGATGTTGTCAACTTATCTTGTGCCCTGTCTGATGCCATGCCTTCATCGAAGACAAGCATTCCTTGAAAAAGTGAATTTAACTACACTTTTCTTGTCAGGAAACCAATCGGCTCGAATATTTGATTCCAAAGAAAACATCACTACGTCACCGACTGCCAATGGGCGATCAAGGTTTCATTGATTTTATCGCACATCTTCTCGAAGTGAACCCAAAGAAGCGACCAAGTGCTTTGGAGGCACTCAAACATCCATGGCTTTCCTATCCTTATGAACCAATATCATCTTGAATTGTTCTTAGAGAAAACTCTCTGTCATCAGCTAATGCACAGAAATGGTATCAGGCCAGTAGTATTTATAACAGCTTCACGATCCAAGAGTACACGGATAAAGCTATGGTGGATTCAAGCTTGAAATCTCATTCCAATATTCCATCATCTCGCCTGTTAGTTTACCTTGTGACAGTAGGATCCAGCGTCTGCTCTTTGTGATCGAGCCTTGTTGTAATCTTACTCCTTTTATGATGTCTTAAAAGATGGAAGTCAGAATGTAGAGTGATGCCTTTTGTCCATGTTCTGTTGTATATGATGTGATTATTATCGATCGAGGCCTAGAAATGTTGGCAAGTTTTAACTACATTCTGCGAAGGTTTGTTCAAAAGAGCACAGGGGTTATCAATATTTTCTCGTCTCAGGTAACCAAAATTTCTAACTGTATATATTTATCTATGTTTTTGCTTGATCCTTGGTTTTGGATCTGCAGATTATTTAATCATTCTGTACTTGTGGTAAATCTTATGAGAACCATCTGAAAAATAGAACCTTGATGAAGGGAGTCTGCACGGAGCTTTTCTATGAAAGCTCCTTGTCACGCTGTCCTATCCAGGCATCTAGTAGTGGCATAATGAATCTTGATTCAACATTGATCTTCATGACCTAGAGGAACTGTCATCATTGGAATAGAATGAAGCACTTGGGTGCCAAGGCCCCAGCTATTCACAAACTTACCTCTTAGCATATTTTACATTGCATTTTTGAGGTGAGTTTCGATCTGGTTTATAAAAAAACTACTCAATTTGCATGGCAATACCATAATGTAGCTCCGCACATGCAGATGAAATGAATCGCAAGGAGTGTAGTCTCGCTTATCCCTTACAAGCTCTACAACAGATCTTACGAAAAACATCGAGTTGATCCCATGATCACCGACAACCAAGGAGAGAACACTAATTGGTCCTCGACAACCCTAATTCAAGTGCGAAGACTTTGGGTCGAAAGAGAAGGGTGCCCTAAATCTTCTTAGGGGAAAACTTATATGCGAAGCCCGACTACGATTCAAAACCTTCATGAAAAGTCTAATTTTAATCTTAATTGTCTAAGATAGTTATGATTTACAGTTCGATTTCACAATTCATTGTAATGTAAGATTATTATTATTAAAAAATATTTTAAAATTATAAATTTTATAAATAAGGGGTTGTATTTATTTAATTTATCCACGTATCCCCTTAGGGTACGAATGTTAATTTTCTTCAAATTTGATAATGGATCTAATATTCGACTTGAATGGAGAGGATATGGAAGAATTTTTTAGATCCGATTAAATTATATATATATATACAGGTCTGATATCCTGCCCGACGAAAAAACCCACCTCCCGTGCGCGACCGCCGGACCTCCCTGCGTTCATCGCCGCTGTTCGTCGCCGTCCGGTCACCGCCGGCCACCATCCCGGGCTCGTTGGAAGCGCAACTCGACGGCGCACACATCGGCACCGGATTCCGGTCGGATTGGGCCGGAATCCGGCCGGGATTCCGGCCGAAACAGAGCAGACGCGCTCGTGGCCGATTTCGCCGGATTCCGGCCGAATCGCCGCCAGCGTCTGGCGGCGATTTCGGTCGGAATCCGGCCGAATTTCGACCGAAATGGGCCAACAGTGTCTGTTGGCCGAATTCGACCGAAATGGGCCACAGTGTCTGTTGGCCGATTTCGGCCGGAATTCAGCCGGATTCCGGCCGAATCGGGGCCGGACTCCGGCAACCGCCGGACCGCCGGTGAGTTGCGGTTCCAACGGGTCCGGTCCGGCGGCAATCGGTGGTCGGACGGCGATGAACGGACGCCGGGAAGCGGCGAAGGTCCGAGGAGAAACACTGTGCAATCGCGATTTTTGACGGTGTGGGTTGATCGCGATCGGGCGTGGACGGCGTGGATTGATCGCGCACGGGTCGCGTAGCAGATAGATTACTTGGAGCTTGGAGAGGTTGCCTGGTCGTATCCATCTCACTTTCAGGAGTATTATCTTCGGTATAGTTGTATTTTCTTTCGGATATGGTTTTGTATTTTCCGTTAGATTTGCGATGTGGACATGGACTGTGATGTGTTGGTGTTATACTTGTTATCAGATTTTGATGTTCCGTTTAGTATGTGATACTTTTGTCGCATTTTGGTTATTCATGCATATGTTAATTGAGCGCTCACTTGGCTACCAGGATTCATAAACTCTAGTACTTAACCTGGAGGTCTAGAGTTCGAATCCTGGGGAAGGCAAAAATCCACTGGCCAGGGGTGGGAAGATCTAGTGAGTAACGGCATGGTCGAGGATCGTCGGTTGACGACATAAGGGGTCACCAGTTGGGCCGCCCAAGGGACCGCCAAGCTAGGGGCCGCCAGTTGGGCCGCAGTTGGGCCGCCCAATGGGCCGAGGGGCCGGGTTGTTACAATAACACCTCAGCCAACAAATACATGTTACTAAGACTTGAATTGCACAACATCTCAGTCAACAAATACATGTTGCTAAGAGGATTCAAACCCGAAACCTCAAGCAACACATGTCTCCATGCTTACCACTTGGGATAAGACACTTCAACAAAATTGTAGTGGATAAACTTTTTATAGTGATCGGTCCCACCGCCGAAATGACCCCATATCAGAAAACCCCTTAAGGGTTTTTTGGAGGCACGGTACCACTAGGTTGATTAGAGCATACTGCCTCAACAGCACCTCAGCTAACAAATACATGTTGCTAAGACTTGAATCGCACAGCACCTCAGTCAACAAATATATATTGCTAAGAGGATTCGAACTCGAAACCTCAAACAACACATGTCTCCATGCTTACCACTTGGGACAAGACACTTCAACAAAAAAAATTATAGTGGGTAAACTTTTTATAGTGACCGACCCCACCGCCGAAACGACCCCATATCAGAAAATCCCCTAAGGAATATTTTGAAGGCACAGTACCACTAGGTTGATAAGAGCATACTGCCTCAACAGCACCTCAACCAACAAATACATGTTGCTAAGACTTGAATTGCACAGCACCTCAGTCAACAAATACATGTTGCTAAGAGGATTCGAATCCGAAACCTCAAGCAACACATGTCTCCATGTTTACCACTTGGGATAAGACACTTCAACAAAATTGTAGTGGGTAAACTTTTTATAGTGGTCGACCCTACCGCCGAAATGACCTCATATCAGAAAACCCTGTAAGGGATTTTTTGGAGGCATGGTACCACTAGGTTGATAAGAGCATACTGCCTCAACAGCACCGCAGCCAACAAATACATGTTGCTAAGACTTGAATCGCACAACACCTCAGTCAATAAATACATGTTGCTAGGAGGATTCGAACTCAAAACCTCTAAGCAACACATGTCTTCATGCTTACTACTTGGGATAAAGCACTTCAACCATTGATAATGCGATGCAATCAATAGTTTAGTTTACCCACTACAGTTCTTCATCTAACACAATTGCTTTAGGGGGATCATCATCTAACGATAATGCGATGCAATCAATAGTTTATGATGCAATGAATGAAATTGAACATTCCAATGTAGATGAAATACTAACACCTGAAGTTTAGTAACTATATGACATGTTAAAAGCTAAGAAAGAGAAATGTGAGAAAGTATTCCATCTGTTCATTCGCAACTATCAGCTACTGCAAGGTTATTAAATATCAAAGCAGATCATCATTCTCAGAATAATGTTATGATGACATTTGTCAATTGATGTCAAAGTTGCTCCCTGTTGATCACCTAATGACTGATAGTTTTTACAATACAAAAAAATTGGTGAGGGGTTTATGTTTGCATGTAGAGAAGATTGATTGTTGTATAAATAACTACATGATATTTTGGAATGAAAATAGTGAACTGATTAAATGCAGAATCTACACTCACCCTCATTATAAGCATTATAGTCGCATACTAGGGAAGAAAAAGAAAAATATTGCATGAAAGGTTATATATTACTTCTCATTAACTGCTAGATTTCAACACTTGTATGCATCTACCACGACAGCTTGCCACCTACATGAGGTGGCATCATGAGCATATATACGAAAGAGGTATAATGTGTTATCCTTGTGACTCCCCTATATAGAAATATCTTAATACAATATTTCTCTTTTTTGCGATGGAAGCACGTAATGTGAGACTAAGACTTTCTGCAAATGGATTTCAACCATTTTGTTAGTCAGGACAGTAATATTCATCTTGACTAGTTATATTAACACCATACAATTTATTGCCATGAATGTGCATGAAAGACAATTTACTGCCATGAATGTGCATGAATCTGAGAGAAAAGATAGATATTTTCTTGCAACCTCTGATTGTCGAGTTGAATGAATTATGGAATGTAGGATTAGAGACTTATGATATTGCAAGTAAAACTAATTTTACCTTGTATACTATCTTATTATAGACAATTAGTGATTTTTCAACATATTTAATGTTGTCGGGATGAAGCACAGTTGGTATGTTAGCATGCCCACATTGCATGACAGAGTCTGATGCATTCTCATTACCTTGCAATGGGAAGGTATTGTGGTTTGATAATCATCGTAAATTTTTACCACTTGAATACCCTTTTAGGAGAAATAAAAAAGAATCCATAAATAATGTTGTAGTAAAAAACTTCCGCCCACAATCAAGTCAGTTGCATAAA
Source organism: Curcuma longa (assembly GCF_044706935.1). Taxonomy (NCBI): domain Eukaryota; kingdom Viridiplantae; phylum Streptophyta; class Magnoliopsida; order Zingiberales; family Zingiberaceae; genus Curcuma; species Curcuma longa. Next base: position 6,660,630 of record NC_133881.1, read on the forward strand.
TCATTGGTCAAATAGATAGCTATAGATTTCTACCAGTATATGAGTCTAATTTTGATGAGATAAATAAATACATTGTTAGGCTGTGTAAATATGGTTGGAAGAAAAGAATCATTTTTTGAGAACTATCATATTGGAAGTATTTACTGATTCGACATAATTTAGATGTGATACATATTGAGAAATTTTTTTTGATAATATCTTCAATATTGTGATGAATGTTCCTAGAAGAACTAAAGATACTGTAAAATCACGTGAAGAATTAAAAGAACTGGTTAGCAAACCTGAGTTACATTAGAATGGAAAAATAAATCAATTTTCAAAGGCTTGTTATGTATTAAACAAAGAAGGTAAGCAAGCTTTATATAGTTGGTTGAAACAAATCAAATTCTCTGATGGGTATGTTTCCAATATGGCCCAATGCATAGATATGAATAACTTAAAAATGTTTAGAATGAAGAGTCATGACTGTTATGTGTTCATGTAAAGACTTATTCCAATAGCTTTCTATGACCTACTACATAGTAATGTTTGGCAAGTACTTATAGAATTGAGTCAATTTTTCAGAGATTTGACAGTGAGGTGTATTATAATGACCGATATGCTTCGACTAGAAACTGACATTCTTGTCATACTATGTAAGCTTGAGCACATATTTTCACTAAATTTTTTTGATTCAATGAAACATCTACTCATTCACCTACCTTACGAGGCACAACTAGCTGGTCCTGTATAGTACAGATGGATATATCCATTTGAACAATTTTTTAAAAAACTAAAAAATAATATTTCTAACAAAGTAAGAGTCGAGGGTTGAATATGTAATATTTATTTAGTTGAAGAAGCAGCTTCTTTCTGCTCATATTATTTTATTGATAATGTCAAAATTAGGCATCGCAAAGTATCCTTGAAATTCTGATGATACTCAGCCGTTCGACCCAATGATGCTTTCTATTTCAAGTTTTCTAGTAAGCAAATTGGTACATCTATTTTGAGATGGTTAAATCAATAAGAATATCATATTGCAAGAACATACATACTCCTAAATTGTGAGGAGGTCAAATCTTATATAAGGTAAGTTGATTGATATAATCAAATACTAATCCCTTTTTATTTGTTTGGTACCCCTTCCATCATTATATTTAACTTTCATCCATCACAACTTCTATGAACAACAAATACAATTAGTGCAAGTGAGACAGAGGAAAAGTTAGAGATGAAATTTGTATTGTAATTTCAAATCTATATAAGTTAGAGAATAAATAATTTTTTATATAACAGTATCAAATTTGACCTAATTTATCATACTTACTATTGTAGATGAACAATCATAGAATATCAAATGTGGAAGATAAAAGGATAATCAATCTTGCATCTGTACCCTTCCATAAGATACAAGTGTACTTTGATTACTACGTTAATAGCTTTAAATTCCAGGTGGTACAACGGGATTCACGTAGACTAACATTTAATTTTAATGTTTACGTAAAAGGATCTATCAATAATAATAATTCTGAGTTTGATTATTACGGGGGACTTGAAAAAATAATCGAGGTTGAATATCCTGTCTTACCCATAAAAATATGTGTGTTATATATTCAAATATTCTTGGTATGATCCAACTCTCAGAACAGGTACTAGACTACATTCAAACTATAATTTAATTGAGGTTTAAAGCAAACAAAAGATTCAATAAGTTTAAACTTTTCATTTTTGTGATTCAAGCGGGTCATATTTTTTATTTTGAATACCTGATTAAGATAAGAAGAGTTAGTGAATGGTTAGCAGTTTATTGAAATAGATTAGTAGATTCTCTGATTTAATCAACATCTATTTTACTTGAAAATGTTATGTACCTTATCAAGAGATAAATGGTGGAGAGATGTTTAGCAGTGATGAGCTTGTTGAACTAACTGAATCTAACGATGATGATCCTCAAAATATTAATGTTAATGTTAAAAATTTAGATTGTGACGATGATTAAATATTAGCATTATTGTTCATTAATTCAGAAAAGGTTAAAAATATTTATTTTTTACATATAGATCTCACTAACGATTTAATTTTTATTTCGAATATGTATGTATTATAATGTTATTGTGCAGATATAGATATGTCAGATTAAGCAGCAGTACCCAGTTGGTTGACTGTGTTGCAAGTTAGTAAGTATTGGTGTTATTAGTAATTTTTAATTCATAAATATTTTTTATAATATATACCTAATATTTATATGTTTTTAAATACAGTTTACTCTAGATGGCCATTGAGTAGCGGCATGCATATCTAGCAAATTTAAAGAAAAAGTATGCCCTTTTGGTACTACATGGAGACATGTAGACGAGGGGATGAGAAGTTTTTACTACAAAAAAGTTTTTTATAAGTAATTTTTATTACCAACAGTTTTATTTTTTATACTAATTTATAAACTTTTTTTTTTGCAAAAAAAATATACCTGGGAGTCAAGGCACGAGGGACATTTAAAAAAATATAAAATAATGTCTATGTTAAACTCTACAAAGATCTGCTATACAAATACAGAAAAAAAGGGAACAAGGTCATCTTTTATATCATATGATGTTTGGGATGCATGGCAAGCCATCTAGGTTGCAGAAAGATGGTAATCAAATTCACCAACAGCTTGAGCCAACAGAAACACCAAGCTAACTTGCTCTAGCACCGGATCCACAAAGCATACAGTTGGATCTTAATCGATCGTAGAGCATGTCATATACTTGGTGAGTTTATAATTAATATATTTATATTAGAATTATTTAATTATCAATAATTTTATTTTAATTTAATTATATTATTTAATATTCAAAAATATGAACTACAACGACCTCCTACTTGTTAAAAGATATTTACCAAGATATATAAGTCAAAGGATGACACATTTGTTGATCCTCAATCGAACACATTAGACGTAAAAACTTAAACTTTAATATCTTTAACTATTAGCAATAATTAGCTTTTCTAATTGTATATCTTATATGAATTTTTTTAAATAGATGAAATGATTACTAGAGTTGCACAGACATTTCAGCCTGATATGAGGAGGGAGGTGAGATGTAGACTCTATCTATTAATTAGGTAAATGAGATTTATTATGATGTGGTCGGTGTAAGGAAAAAAGACATCCACCCTCTACGGTCTTAGGTCCCAGGTAAGAGTCGTATATGATTGTGTGATAGCCCTTAGAGCTAGGGGCGTCCCAGCGAATCATCTAGTAGGATAGAAGTTTTAGAACAAGAAAATCAAGAATTGATAAATTGACTCTTCACATTAGAGCAAGAATTTCAAAAGTTTCAACAAATCCAAATGAGATACGAGCAAATTAGACAGTAAATGTAGGAATTCATGACTCAGATGAGTCAAATATCGTATAGTTTTAACTCTCAAGAGACTCAGGACTCTCATGTACTGATCAGTAGCTAACTGAGAGGTGTGTTGATATTTTAACTTTTCATTTTTTTTATTTATCACTCATGAACATTTAAATTAGATTTATTAATTTTTATAATAGATGCATTTCTAATTGTGTTATTTTTTTAGGACATTATAGATACTGATATATTCTATATATTGTCATCAATAGATATTCAAACTAGCATTCAGGTGTATAAAATCATTGTCTTGTTAATTTTTTTTATTATAGTGTAGAATAAGTTTAAATTTAATTTGTTAGTTATAATTGTAATCATATAGTTTGTCCTTATTTTATTAATAATTTATCTTATTATATTTTTTACAAGATTCATACCACTAGTTGGATATTTGAGATGTTTTTTTATAGTTTTGGAGTGGATTCATTTGTTATATTTGAATATTTAATATTGTGATTGTATCATGATAGTGATTGGTTTAACTTGTTGTATCATGATTGAATTCGTTTAACTTGTTAGATTGGTTAACTTATTGGGTTGTGATTGGTCTAACTTAATTGGATTGGTAAACTTATTGGATTGGTTAACTTGTTGTATTTTGGTAGTTAACTTGTTGGATTGGTTTAATATGTTGGATTATATTTGTATTGTGAAAATCATCCTTTGTGATGGTATATCATTGATTATGTAAATGTAAACAGGGAAAGTGCGAAAATGAGAAGGTTCTATCAAAATTTTAAAGGAAATTAGCGATGGAATATTTAATTTTCATCACTACTTAGCGACATAAATTAAATTTTCATCGCTAAAAATTAGCAATTGAAATTAAATTTTCATCGCTAGATCTAAGATGGAACAGTGCATTTCGTTGACGATGTTAACGACGGATTTAAATTTTCGTCACTAATTAGCGAAGATAGATTTAATTTTCATCGCTAATAGTAGCAATTGATTTAAATTTCCATTGCTAATGATAGCGATGGATATTTAACTTCTACATTACTATTAGTGATGAAAATTAAATCTACCGTTGCTAATTAGTGACGGAAAGTTAAATCCGTCGCTAAATGAACATCGACAATCGATTTTTTAGCTACGTGAAAAATTGATCGTTATATATAAATAACGATCGATTAGCGACGGAATATTCCATCGCTAAGGCTCATTCTTGTAGTGAATGCTAACTGTAGAGGAGACTAAATCTTCTTATCTTCTCTCAATTACGTGAGATTCCTGGAGAGCATGGCAAATCCTCTTGTTTCTGTCAATTAGTTACGTGAGTCTCTAAAGAAAAAAAAAATGAAAATCAAATTCCCTCATGAGGATTCATTTATAATTAAACACACAGAGCTAGCCATAAATTATTACTAATTAGGAATCTATTAATTTCAGTAAGTTTTTTTAAATAGGATTCGAATCTAATAGAGAGTTAGATGTTGAGTAGAAAGGCCAGAGATGTGGATCCATCAAAGGATTTGGCCCAATAATAAGATCTATTTGGGCTCATTTCTCCCATTTTGGCGTATAAAAATTAGTTTAAGGGACTAACTTATGTTTGGACGGTTGTAGAAGTAGGGCTATAAACAAGGTAAGTTGAGTTATTGTGTGTTATTTAAAGTTATTTGAGAAGATAATCAAATCAAATAGTGTCAAATCTAAAACAAATTAAACTATTGAAATAGTTATTGATGTTTGACTTGATTTCATTTTTATAAGTTTAAGCTTGATTTAAATTTAGTTTGAATTTGATTCATTTAGATATTAAATCTCTCAATTCAAATTTATTTATTTGTTTAAAATTTTTACATTTTAAAATTTTTTTAGTTGATTGAACTTGATATTACAAACTTCTTTAATTGTTTTGAGATCCTCTTTAATATAAAGTTTATAAAAATTTTGTAATAAACATAGTTCATAAATTTTATTAATGGATATTTCTATAAATATTATTTACGAATAATTTATAATATTTATTTATAAATATTAATAAATTGAACTTTATATATATTGGATGTTCAAACTTGCTCAAAGTGTATATAAGTGCTTCTATGATTGGTCCATAATAATCCCTTTTGGAAGACTTTCAAAAATAAAAAAATTATCTCAATTTTTACAAGATGGACCTATAAGGGTCTCCATTAACATTTCATTGTGTGGTAGCAGCATCATCTATTCCTCCTCCACAATAATTATAATAATAAAAGACAGTTTGGTACATTAAATTTTGATCCATCTTGAGAAAGGACAGGACCACAATTCACAATAATTGTTGTACTACCCTGCATGTACAAGTACAATGACAGAGATAAATGTATAAATCCATAAATAAAAGACATACAATCAATTTTTACATAATTATTAGAAAGTATCAATTCTTACTCTATGATCAAAATTTAGTCATTTTTTTCATCTTCAAATGCCCTTTGAAAAACATATGCATTATGGTTTTTTTTTTGGAAAAAGTTGATTTAATAAATAATAATAATAATAATAAATTAATTTGTAAATTCTCCATTAATTTGTATATGCAAATTCTATACTAATTTCGATAGCGAAAGATGGGGGATTATTTCATTTTTACTGCAGAGAGGTGGTAGGTGGTCCTCCATTGATTATCAGCTGACATACAAATTGGTAAAGAGAGATCGTGGTGCAAGTTCCAGCACCAATGGAGGAAGCCAAGTCTGAACACGTAGTTCTCTTCCCCTTCATGGCTCAAGGGCACATCACCCCTTTCCTCGCCCTCGCCGGCCTCCTTGCCAGCCGCCACCCCAACCTCGCCGTCACCCTCGTCAACACCCCTTTCAACATACAAACCCTCACTAAATCCCGCGCCACCATACCGTCCTCCATCCGACTTCGCTCCCTCCCCTTCTTCCCCGAAGAACACGGCCTCCCTCCTGCCGCCGACAACTTAGCCGAACTCCCCCTCCTCCAATTCGTCACCCTCTTCCAAGCTTCCAAGTCTCTCCAGTCAGCCTTCGAGCAGCTCATCTCCGACATTTCGGAGCAAGACGGCCGCCCTCCGCGCTACATAGTGTCCGACGTCTTCTTAACGTGGACCATCGATACCGCCCGCCGTTTTGGGTCTTTCCACTCCATATTCATCACCAGCGGTGCTTACGGCACCGTTGTTTACTCGTCGATGTGGAAACATTTGCCCCATAGAAGCGCCGACTGCGGTGATCTATTTCCGCTTCCCGACTTCCCCGACGTCCTCATCCACCGCTCGCAGATCCCGAAGCACCAACTTCTCGCCGACGATGCCAGTCCCTGGACGGTCTTCCTCCGCGAGCAGGTATCTCGTTTTTCGGAAACCGACGCCGTGCTCATCAATACCGTCGAAGAGGCGGAGCGCAAAGGGCTGCAGATGATGCGCCAAATGCTTCCCTGCTCCATTTGGCCGATTGGTCCCCTGATATCATCTGCTGTTCCCTCCATGTCAAGCGGCGGCGGCGAGCAGATCATCCAATGGCTCGATTCGCAACCGCCGGCGTCGGTTTTGTACATCTCGTTCGGCTCGCAGAACACGATTACAGCGTCACAGATGATGGAGCTGGCGACTGGTTTGGAGGCGAGCGGGGTGCGTTTCGTGTGGGTCATCCGGCCGCCAGTTGGATTGGACGTGAAGAGCGAGCACAAAGTAGAGTGGCTGCCGGAGAAGTTCGAGGAGCGGATGCGGGCTCAGGGGAGGAGTTTGCTGGTGCACGGATGGGCGCCGCAGCTGGAGATCTTATCTCACCCGTCCACCGGCGCGTTCTTGAGCCACTGCGGGTGGAACTCCGTGCTCGAGAGCTTGAACCGAGGCGTCCCGATGTTGGCGTGGCCGCTGTCGGCGGATCAGTTCTTCAACGCGAATATGCTGGAGAAGGAGCTGGGGGTGTGCGTGGAGGTGGGGAGGGGGAACATGGAGAGCTCCATGGCGGACAGGGTAGTGGTGGAGAGGATGGTAAAGGCGGTGATGTGCGGGGGAGAGATTGGGAGGGAGATGAGGAGGAGAGTGGAGGAGGTTCGAGAATTGATGAAAGCGGCGTGGATGGAGGGAGTCGGGTCCTCGCTGAGAGGTTTATCCGAGTTCTTCCGAGCCGGCGGCGACCGACGGCGTTGACCGTCGGAGAGATATTCGCAAGGTCAGGATCAGTTGACCTAATCCTCCGTAGAAGCTGCTGCTGCGTAAAGTGTGTGTATGTTTCTGTGCCCTACGTGAAAATAAATATGATATTTTATTATTAATAAAAATAAAATTGATGGTTATAATCGTATCTAAATTAAAATATCAATTTAAAAATATATCTACTAAATTATAAAATCCGAATGATCTATTCGGTGTTTTAATTCTAGCCACAGAATATTCCTAAAGTATTTTAATGATAAAAAAATAGTATGAAATTATTTTTTCAACGACAACAGTAGTGCTTGTCTAAATCAATCAGTCGATCATTTCGAAGTCAGAATAATGAACATGGATCGATCAACAACCACACACATTTCAACGGTTATCATACGTTTGTAGCAATGGTATTCAATAAAAAATATTTGACAATTATAAATTTTTTAGTTCCTCTAAATCTACGCTAGAGTTAAAAACTAATTCAAGTGAAAAACAACCAATCAATTTCTCGACCATTAAATAACATTATTATTTGTTTTTATTGAGGTGTTAATATGAGCACATTTCAATAAAAAATAAAATTTACTATTCAAATAATCTTACACGATTGATGTCCCGATCTATAAAAAAAAATAAATTAAAAAATTATAATGGACTGCCCAACATCACGTGAAAAACACTCCCGGATCAATTATTATGATAAGACACATTTTCATATCAATGCTCCAATCTAACAAGCATTCCTTTAGTTGTTAAAAAAATAATTTCACTTGTACGTGCGCATAGAACCTAAACAAACCTACAAATAATATAATATAAAAAAATGTAACGTGAATGCAAGAAATATAAAGTGACGATTCATATTTAATAAACTAACCTATAAACATTAAAATAACATCTCAAAAGTTTGCTATCAAAATTTCAATCATTGTTGATGAGCAATAATTATCCTAAACCATTTTAAAAACTCTACAAAATGGTTAACTTGGTGGCCCATAACTAAACCCGACCCGGGCTAAGTTCAAATCAAACTCAGCTCGAGCTCGTAACCGGGTCAACGAGCCAAGTACTTGTTGACCCAATTACTGAGGTGGAATCATAATCACCCGACAAGCTATTAGGCTGATGATAGATAAAAGGAGTCTTTTTCCTTGGCTTGATCTATGGACCGAAATGAGGAGATATCAAAAAGTCCACCACCCCAAGGATCCCTAAAATTGGATTAAATTCATTATAGATCCAATGATAAATAATAAATCTTATCTTATATTATATATCAGGTAGGTTAAGGTTCACTTAAGCACCGATGGGTTTTTTTTTTATAATTGTATGAAAATTTATTTAAAAAAGGACTCAAACTAAAGTCTCCCAAATAAGAGTTCAATATCCAAATCAGCTACACTATAAATATTTATATTTCTATATGTTAGATAATTATTTAATCATTAATTAATAATTTTTTACTATATTATTATTTCTTAATAATTAAAAAAAATAAGAGAATAAATAATTTTTTTCAATTCTATAATAGGCCGTTTATG